>NW_027443515.1:0-278895 GCF_048569485.1 Anomaloglossus baeobatrachus | reverse complement strand
TTCCTCAACTGTCACTTTCTCTTCCACTTTTACTCCTCTCTCTTGCTCCTCTACCACTTCACTCTCACTTCAAACTCTGACTAAACTGATCTGCCTGGTTCTCCCGCCTCCAGGGCTGTGAACTCCTCGGTGTTCGGAGCCAACCACCTGGCCCACCCCCTGGTGTGGACATCAGCCCCTGGAGGAAGGCAACAAGGATTTTTGGTTTAGCTTCGGTGTACCTATCCGGGGTGTAGGGTGTGGTGGTGTCATGACCTGTGACCCCTGGCTTGCCCAGGGCATCACACATACTTGGAATTTATAAATTTATAGGTGTCCAAGACCATTTGGTCGCTTCAACTTTGCATATCATGCACAGTGATTAGCAAGTAAGCAAGCGCATATCATAGTGCAGCATATGGGAATGTGACGTAAGTTGCTTAATGCAGTCTGGTGCGCGTGCCCACTGTCCTCCACCTGCCCGCTGGGTCACGCCACTGTCATTAGGGCTGTGTATAAGCCCTGGCTTCTATAGCCACTGTGCATGCGCTGGCAACCCTGAAGAGCGGTGCTTCCCCGTTGCAGTCGGTGGACAGACTGCAAGCGGTGGCCATTAGGCGAACACATATAAAGAGAGGGAAAATTGATCAGCAATAGCCCCCTGAGGAAGCGTTTTATGCGAAATGTACATAGGGGTGGAAGTGGATGCACTGCTGACCCACCAACTCTAACATGGGTAACAAAGAAATATGATGTTTATATTTGATACTGGGTATTTACTATTTTAGCAAAGCCTGTTAGCAATGACAGATATCATATTCCTTATAAATATATATATATTTATAAGTATATATATATATATATATATATATATATATGAAAGAGGTAAGAGTCCCGGTGCACCACCTACTCCGTGTGTTACTACACGTTCAGCTACTTGAGCCCTACTGAGCCATGGAGGGGATCATGGTGCAGACTTGCGGTGAAGACCAAGATAAATCCAAAGGAGAAAGAAAGTCGCACTTCAGATGATCACCATATAACTCCGTCTTTATTGCAGGGGAAACATGAGGGTACAAGCGGTGGGGAGGGTGAGACAAGCCATACAACGCCGGACGACGGCGTGCCGTTTCGCTAGAACTTAGCTTCCATGGGTCCAGTGCAAACTGCCATGCAGCACCGCCCTTTTAACACAAATGGTGCGGGTACTGCATTAGCAGAGTGATTTAAAATGCAAATGCAAGTATACAATTAGTAGCTGCAAAAAACAGGTGAAGACTTCAAGGGTATTAACATATCACAGTCTAATACACATATCTCTCAAAATACAATAATATACAAAAGGCGGACAGAATCACAATCCCTACAAGAACAGAACAAAATTCTGATGTACAGTACAGCGAGCACAAAAACAGTAGAAATTATTTTAAATTTGTGAAAAAAAAAAAAAAATTTCAGAGACAGTGTATGCAATAATGTTAAAATGCAAAACAGTAGCTATTAATCAACGCCATGATCAGATAGTGCTAGCAAAACAAGGGTGTCACAGTCAGGATGTCATATAGTCGACATGCCAAAAAAAAAAAAAGGTCTTTCAAGAAAAACTGACAAGTTGTTTCTGTCATTCAAACCTAGCGGTCCCATTGCGTTTAGATCCAGAATCAATCTGGATTCTTTTTGTAACAGCGTGCGGTGCGTGTCGCCGCCTCTGCTGCTAGGATTGACTTTAAACAGACCAGCAAAAGAACAGGACAGGACTGCGATGGCGACGAATGATCGTGATAGACCTCGCAAATTTTTTTAAAAAAAAAATACCAGGAAAAATGCCGCATAATGCCGCCGTGGATAGATGCACCTTCAATTTCAAATACAATTCTGTTTGACATTGTGAGATCCAGCATAAAGAGACACTGGCATTTGTTGAAAAACGATAAAGACCTTAGAGCCCTGGTTAAAGAGGGTCCCTTGGTATCTTACAGAAGAGGCCATAATTTAGTCGACCTTTTGGTAAAAAATAGATTCGTGCCCACAAAGGAAAAGACATGGTTAGACAAGAAAAAAATTAAGGGTAATTTTAGATGTGGGAATTGTCCTTTCGGTTCGGCCCATAAAACAAGGGATGTAATAAGTGGGGTGTGAGTACCTCAGGGTTAATGATTTCATATCGTGCAAGTCCACTTATATAGTGTATGCATTATTCTGCCCCTGCAATTTTTATTACATTGGAAAAACTATCCGGCCCCTTTACGTCCGTTTTAGGGAACATTGCAAATCCTTAATATCAGGGATAGGTTCAGCAAGACTTATTAAACACATGCAGGAATGCCATAATAGTAATTCCAATCTACTTTCTTTTGCTGGTCTGTTTAAAGTCAATCCTAGCAGCAGAGGCGGCGACACGCACCGCACGCTGTTACAAAAAGAATCCAGATTGATTCTGGATCTAAACGCAATGGGACCGCTAAGTTTGAATGACAGAAACGACTTGTCAGTTTTTCTTTAAAGACCTTTTTTTTTTTTTTTTGGCATGTCGACTATATGACATCCTGACTGTGACACCCTTGTTTTGCTAGTGTGACGCCCTGGCACAGCCAGGTTGTCACATAAAGAGTTAATCCTCCTTGGTAATATGATCTCACACTGGTGCAGCCAAACAAGCACAGCCCCCAGTGTAAGGGAAAAGCAGAGGAGAGGGGAGGGGCTGGAGCAGAGAGTGTGGAGAGGTCAGAGAGAACAGAGGTCTGGAGTTCAGCTCCCGGCTGGGAGTGAAGCGTTCTCCAAGAGGGCCGGGGCAGGCCGTAGTGAGGAAGGGGCCAGAACAGGTAGCCGGAGCTGGGCGGTGGCCCCCCGGTACCTGGGTACCCGGATCACTACAGGGGAGTAGATTCCCCGTCCCCGGCTGAGGAGAAAGTGGAAGAGAGAGGAGAGAAAGGCACTTGGCTGCAGGGAAGAACAACAAGGGCTGCTGCACCGTGTGTGGGACACTAACACCCCGTACCAAAGGCTGCGGACACCGGCAATTCTTAGTTCACCAGTGACTCCGTGTGACTTTCTTGTGAGTACACCCGTGCCCTCGGGCATCGCACTGCAGCACTGCGCCCTGCTCCCTGCTTACCCCATCACCGGGCCCCGGGACTACCAACCCCCTACCCACGGAGGGGAGAAATAACATCTAGCTGCTCCATACCATCCCCGGGACCCCCACACTGAGCAGCGGTGGTGCCATCACCACAACCGTGGGTGGCGTCACGAACTATAACAATTCCCCTTACTAAATCCCCTTTTACTGTGGAGCCTGGGATCACAGACCGGGTCACGCCATCGTGATACCCACAGAAGTGACTCTGTGGCCCGGATCTGAGTACCCCCTGGTCCCCGGGCGACACATTTGGCGTCACGAACAGGATCGAACCCATCCAGTTACCTGGAGGAAGTGCGCCTTATTCTGGACTGTCAGCGGTGATCCGCTGCAAAAATCTTGAAATCCGCCATTTTAGCCGCCATTTTAGGCGCCAAAAACAACAACTTGGCGCCTTCTTCTCCGAGCGGTGGGCGCGAAAAAGAGGCTCCGTCCCCTGAGAACGCGGGCGGAAGTGAAGCTCCGGAGGACCGGAAGCGAAAAGAGAAACTTTAAAAGCTGCTGGAAGGACTGCTCCCGAGTACCAGGGGGGAGCAGAAAGAAGGAACCGCAGCTTATGTGACGAGGACTGTAAAGGCAGGGATGCCAGGACTCTGCCAGCATTTGGTTCCTGGAGAGGCCGCCGCAGCGATGCACCGACCCGTTACCCCTGTTACCGGTAGCGGAGCCCGCAGCACCTGTTGGGGAGGACCCAGACCTGGGGTCCCCAGGCCTCACCTTTGTCACCAACCTGCCACCGGCCCCGGCAGTCCGCCCGGCCGCGACGGAGATGACGACGGCTCCGGCAGTCCGCCCGGCCGCAACGGCAGCGAAGTACCGGTCCCGTTGACCAATTTGGGGCTGTTCCTGGACTGGGGTCAAGGGGTGCTGCCTGGGTTTTAGGGGCAGCACCAAGGCTAGGTTGTTTGGGTGGGTGACTGAAGGACCCGTTACACAGTTATTATTAAAAGTGTTATTTGTTGTTGCAACGTTGAAGCAATGTGCATCCCGCTGTGGGAAGATTGAAAATGTTTAAAATGTTTTATTCTTTTCCAGTTTAATAAAATGTCGGTGCCTAGCCGGCCCGAAGACGGGCCGTGTTTTACCAGGGGGGTGTGTGACGCCCTGGCACAGCCAGGTTGTCACATAAAGAGTTAATCCTCCTTGGTAATATGATCTCACACTGGTGCAGCCAAACAAGCACAGCCCCCAGTGTAAGGGAAAAGCAGAGGAGAGGGGAGGGGCTGGAGCAGAGAGTGTGGAGAGGTCAGAGAGAACAGAGGTCTGGAGTTCAGCTCCCGGCTGGGAGTGAAGCGTTCTCCAAGAGGACCAGGGCAGGCCGTAGTGAGGAAGGGGCCAGAACAGGTAGCCGGAGCTGGGCGGTGGCCCCTCGGTACCTGGGTACCCGGATCACTACAGGGGAGTAGATTCCCCGTCCCCGGCTGAGGAGAAAGTGGAAGAGAGAGGAGAGAAAGGCACTTGGCTGCAGGGAAGAACAACAAGGGCTGCTGCACCGTGTGTGGGACACTAACACCCCGTACCAAAGGCTGCGGACACCGGCAATTCTTAGTTCACCAGTGACTCCGTGTGACTTTCTTGTGAGTACACCCGTGCCCTCGGGCATCGCACTGCAGCACTGCGCCCTGCTCCCTGCTTACCCCATCACCGGGCCCCGGGACTACCAACCCCCTACCCACGGAGGGGAGAAATAACATCTAGCTGCTCCATACCATCCCCGGGACCCCCACACTGAGCAGCAGTGGTGCCATCACCACAACCGTGGGTGGCGTCACGAACTATAACAATTCCCCTTACTAAATCCCCTTTTACTGTGGAGCCTGGGATCACAGACCGGGTCACGCCATCGTGATACCCACAGAAGTGACTCTGTGGCCCGGATCTGAGTACCCCCTGGTCCCCGGGCGACACACTAGCACTGTCTGATCATGGCGTTGATTAATAGCTACTGTTTTGCATTTTAACATTATTGCATACATTGTCTCTGAAACAATTTTTTTTTTTTTTCACTAATTTAAAATAATTTCTACTGTTTTTGTGCTCGCTGTACTGTACATCAGAATTTTGTTCTGTTCTTGTAGGGATTGTGATTCTGTCCGCCTTTTGTATATTATTGTATTTTGAGAGATATGTGTATTAGACTGTGATATGTTAATACCCTTGAAGTCTTCACCTGTTTTTTGCAGCTACTAATTGTATACTTACATTTGCATTTTAAATCACTCTGCTAATGCAGTACCCACACAATTTGTGTTAAAAGGGCGGTGCTGCATGGCAGTTTGCACTGGACCTGTGGAAGCTAAGTTCTAGCGAAACGGCACGCCGTCGTCCGGCGTTGTATGGCTTGTCTCACCCTCCCCACCGCTTGTACCCTCATGTTTCCCCTGCAATAAAGACTGAGTTATATGGTGATCATCTGGAGTACGACTTTCTTTCTCCTTTGGATATATATATATATATATATATATATATATATATATATATAACGATTGAGAGGATTTGGCATTTACGTTTGATGTTTTGAACCTGAGTTACCTGAGTGGTCTTATAATGGCTGTTAGTACATAGATCTGCATTTAGTCCTGTTTCTATAGTGATGAGATATAATATTTACTACAAAATTTTACTATCATTTTCTCACTATTATATGTGAGATTCAAGTGTTGAGTCCTTGGGTATGGACCCATTAATTTATTGGCTTCCCTTCCAACACTCTTGCACCCCTCCAATCTATCCTAAACTCTGCGGCCCGCTTAATCCACCTCTCCCCTCGCTACTCCCCAGCCTCGCCACTCTGCCAATCCCTTCACTGGCTTCCCATCGCCCAACGACTCCAGTTCAAAACATTAACCATGACATACAAAGCCATGCACAACCGGTCTCCTCCCTACATCTGTGACCTAGTCTCCCGGTACCTACCTGCACGCAACCTCAGATCCTTACAAGATCTCCTTCTCTGCTCCTCTCTTATCTCCTCTTCCCACAATCGCGTACAAGATTTCTCCCGTGCATCCCCCATACTCTGGAACGCTCTACCTCAGCACATCAGACTCTCCACTACCGTGGAAAGCTTCAAGAGGAACCTCAAGATGTACCTCTTCCAACAAGCCTACAACCTACAATAGCCCTCAGTCCAGTACACCACTGCGCAACCAGCTCTGTCCTCACCTATTGTACCATCACCCATTCCCTGTAGACTGTGAGCCCTCGCGGGCAGGGTCCTCTCTCCTCCAATACCAGTCTGTCTTGTACTGTTAATGATTGTTGTACAAATACCCTCTCTCACTTGTAAAGCGCCATGGAATAAATGGCGCTATAATAATAAATAATAATAATAATAATAATAATTAATTGATGCGGATACCAGCATTTGTGAACATGCAGGTCCATACCGATGAATTTTGAATGCACAAGCACACTTTATTAGTCAGCTCACAGGTCCAATGAAGGTCTGCACTGACGCAATTCCGGATTATAGATTGTGAGATACCGAGGGGAGAAGTACTAGAGAACAGGTATGTTTCCCATCGGTTCATTTCATATGTCTCCATGTACTGACTGTGGAGCAGTCAGCCCATGCAAATGGGCTGGGAAAAGCTCGGAAAGTTATATCTGGCTCAGCAATAAGTTAGTCACTGAAGCCTGTTTATTTCAGTGTAATTTTGGTTTCGGTTTTTCCTGGACTAATCAGTAGGAATGGCAGTGGGACTGGTTGCTCCCTTCTCCACATTCAATCCAGGTTTTGATTCCTCACTGGATCAGCTGAAATAATCAGGAGGCATTCAGAACAAGGAGACTGCTGAGGAGAGCAGTACAGGCTCATGGCTGCTGGTGCTGAGACTCCATACCTCCGCTTGCTGTGCTGAGGAACCGACACAGTAAGAGAATACTGTTTTGTTTGTTACATAGGTTTATTTTGTAGTTACCATTCTGTTGTTAGTTAGTGGCCAGACGGCCTTAAACATTTATTTTCCTGTTTTTGCATGTGTAACACTGAGAGATAAGTGTACACAATAAAACATTGCAGTGGCCGTATCTGTATGGAACCTGCCAGTCTGCCGCTGTCATCTATGAATCCATAGCCACTTTCTTGGACCAAAGCAAAGATCCCAGCTGAGCTATATCCCCTGTCTCACAAATGGTGGAGAATGCGGGCATTAGTGGCTATTGGACTGTAACTACAGATAAACCGTTCTATGTGCATTGGCTCTTGTTAATGTCCTGGCTGAAAGCTCCTGTGCTGCTGAAGAGCCAAGAGACCAGCAATATGGAGGAGCTGCTGAATCAGTTGGTGCAGGCCAACATTAACCAACAACAGACCAAGACTTACCTCCAGAAGGCGCTGGAGTAGCAGCACCAAATGCAACAAGAGCAGTTAAATGCAATAAAAAAGTCCTTGGTTCGGCAGCCTCGAGACGCGGAGGACTGTGCACAAGGCTCTGCCAGTGCGCAGAAAGCCGTACAAAAGACTTTACTTAAAATGACTACTGATGATGATGTGGAAGCATGTTTGGCAGTATTTGAACGTATTGCAGAACGTGAGCGCCTACCGGTGGACAAATGGGCTGAAGTGGTCGCTCCATTCCTGATCGGAGATCCGCAAAAAGCATATTATGATCTAAGTGGAGCTGATGCTATGGACTATATTAAACTAAAAGGTGAAATCCTGGCAAGGCTGGGAGTAAACACATATGTACGGGCACAGAGGGTACATCTATGGACTTTTGTGGCACATCACCCAGCTCGTTCACAAATGCATGACCTCATCCATCTGGTGAATAAATGGCGCCCGCACAGATGGTGGAACGTGTTGTCCTAGACAAGTACCTGCGATCCTTACCGGCTAAGATCCAAAGGTGGGTCGGACAGGGTGACCCAACTAGCGCTGACCAGTTAGTGAAAATGGTCGAGCGTTACAGCGCTTCTGAAAGCCTACTCCAGTGGATGCTTTCGCCTTGCTGGGGTTCTAGGAAATCGCCTGAAAGTCCTGCTAAAACTACTCCTTTTTCAAAAGAAGAGAATGTTGCAACTAGGGGTAGCAGGTCCACAAAGGACTATGTTAGCGGTGTAATTTCTCAGCAACTCAACAGGCCCAGACTGAAGTCCCCAACTGGGAAGCAAGGGCCTATTCAGTGTTGGTGATGTCGTGGGCTCAGCCACGTAGCTGCTAACTGCCCATTAACTACAGAGCCGATGGACTATAACACTACAAGGTGTCTGTCATTATATGTACAGTCTGTGCTGCGGAGATCCTCACGGGAAATGAAAAACATGTGTGTTGCATTGAGGTCAACGGCTATAGTGTGAAAGCCATCTTAGACTCTGACAGTCAAGTAACCTTGGTACATGCTAGCTTGGTGGACCCTGGAGCAATAACAGATTCAACTGTGGGCATTAGTTCCATACATGGCGATGCTAAAAAACTACCCCACAGCCTGGGTAACTCTTGCCACACTCTTGGGGGCCAAAAGACATCAGGTGGTGATCGTAATGACTATGTTGCATAGTGTAATCCTGGGGAGAGACTTTCCCTTATTCTGGGACTTGTGCAACATTAAAAATGGCGTGAACACCCCGGTTGAAGAAAAACTGGTGAACGATACCCTGGGGCTTGCCCCTGAGCCACTGGAGCAAGATGATGGGGGACCCACCACAGGGGTAGCTCCAGAATCTGTACACTCTCCTCTGGGTGTGTTTGCAGGCGAGGCGGACACGCTAGAGGATGGTATAGAGATGCCAGGTCTTGAGGTGGCCCGTGATAATTTCGGGACTGCTCAACACCAAGATCCTACTACAAGGGCATGGGAAAATGTGAAGGTCTCTGAGGGAAACCCAGGGAAACCCAGGGGCTCAAAATGAGTTTCCACATGTGGCAGTGCAACAGGGCATGCTGTACCACATTGACAAGATGCGAGGAGTGGTGGTGGAACAGCTAGTGGTACCAAAATCTTTTCGTCAGGTGGTTTTAGACCTGGCACATAAACATCCCTTGGGGGGCCACCTGGCTAGAGAAAAGACAAAATACCGTATTCTGCAACGTTTCTTTTGGCTGGGTCAGATGGGAGATGTAACTCAGTACTGTCAGTCCTGTCCTACATGCCAGTTGACTGCACCTATGACACATTTTAGAAGCCCCTTTGTACCCTTGCCAATAATAGAGGTGCCCTTTGAGAGGATAGTAATGGATTTAGTCAGTCCATTAGTTAAATCTGCCAGGGGTCATCAATACATTTTGGTGGTACTGGATTACGCCACCCGTTATCCGGAGGCTGTACCCTTACGGAATGCCAATGCAAAAGCAATTTCAAAGGAGCTTTTAACATGTTTTCTCGCACAGGCATTCCAAAAGAGATACTTATGGATCAGGGGACCCCCTTTATGTCTCATATACTTAAAGAACTATGTAAATTACTAAAAATCTCCCACCTGCGTACCTCAGTGTATCACCCTCAAACTGACGGTCTGGTCGAGCGCTTTAATAAAACCCTAAAGAGGATGTTGAAAAGGGTGGTGGATAAGGACGTAAGGGATTGGGATGCTCTCCTGCTATATCTCTTGTTCGCCATACGAGAGGTACCCCAATCCTCCACGGGCTTTTCACCTTTTGAATTGGTCTATGGGCGGTGTCCCAGAAGACTGTTGGATATTGCCAAGGAGACTTGAGAGCAAGAGGTGACTCCTTACCGCAGTGTAGTTGAACATATAACAATCATGCAGGACAGAATTGCGGCAGTTATGCCAATAGTCAAAGAATGTTTGGAGCGCGCCCAACGCGCCCAAAGCAGGGTGTACAACCGGGCGGCTAAAACACGAGTTTTTCAACCTGGGGAGAGGGTGTTAGTGTTGGTACCTACTGTAGAAAATAATTTCTTGCAAAATGGCAGGGGGCATACGAGGTGCTGTAAAAAATAAGTGAAGTGAATTATAAGGTACACCAACCAGACAAGAGAAAACCCCAACAAATCTACCACATAAACTTGCTTAAGTTCCTGGTGGGACAGAGAGAGTCTGGTAGCAGAGACTACCCTTGATAGTGGGCCTCGAGTGGCACCAACATCTGAGGTAAGTGACCCCCAGATAGTACCACCAGAGGTGGCTATTGCAGACACGCTATCCAAGACCCAAATACAAGAAACCAAGGCGTTCATACAGAGAAACGCAGATATTTTTTCCGAACTACCCGGCCGTACTCACCTAATTAAACATGACATTGTCACCGACCCTCAGACACGAGTACGGTTAAAACCATATCGAATTCCATTGCCCAGGAAGTAAAGAAAATGCTGGCGCTCGGGGTTATTGCGGAGTCCCGGAGTGAGTGGGCTAGTCCTATCGTACTGGTGCCCAAGCCCGATGGGTCTATCCGGTTTTGTAATGATTTTCGCAAGTTAAATGAGGTATCGAAATTCGATGCCTACCCCATGCCAAGAGTTGATGAACTTATAGAGAGACTAGGTTCAGCCAGATACATATCCACTATTGACTTAACAAAAAGTTATTGGCAGATTCCCCTCACTGACTCGGCCAAAGAGAAAACTGCCTTTGTTATGCCACAGGGACTGTTCCAGTATCGGGATATGCCATTTGGGTTGCATGGAGCCCAAGCCACCTTCCAAAGACTAATGGATATCATCCTAAAGCCCCGTGTCCAGTATGCAGCCGCATATTTGGACGATATCATTATCTTTAGTGATAACTGGGAAACTCATTTGCCGAAGGTACAAGCTGTCTTGCACTCTCTAAGGGCTGCCAGGTTGACTGCCAATCCCAAGAAGTGTACATTGGGGTTGGAAGAAGCTCGCTATCTGGGATACATGATTGGTAGGGGAGTTATAAAACCTCAGGCTAAAAAAAGTGGACGCCATTCAGAATTGGCCACAACCAGTCACCAAAAGACAGGTCAGAGCCTTTTTGAGGATCATTGGTTATTACCAGCGGTTCATCAAAAATTTTGCTACTATCGCAGCCCCACTCACAGATCTTACCAAGGGGTCAACCTCTGTCTCAATAAAGTGGAACGCAGAAGCAGAGAACGTCTTTCAAGGGTTGAAAAAGGCTTTATGTGACCAACCAGTGTTGGTTACCCCAAACTTTAAACGGGAGTTTATTGTTCAAACAGATGCCTCTGGTGGGCCAACTAAGCAGAAAACTTAAGGAGGCAGAAAAAAAATACAGTGTGGTTGAGCGAGAAGCCTTAGCTGTGAAGTGGGCCCTGGAAACCCTGCGCTATTATTTACTAGGACGCCAATTTAGCCTAGTGACTAGAGTTGAGTGCGGTTCGTGGTTCTCCAGTTCGCGGCTCGAGTGATTTTGGGGCATGTTCTAGATCGAACTAGAACTCGAGCTTTTTGCTAAAGCTCGATAGTTCTAGATACGTTCGAGAACGGTTCTAGCAGCCAAAAAACAGCTAAATCCTAGCTTGGTTTCTGCTGTAATAGTGTAAGTCACTCTGTGAATCAAACTATTATCACATTTCAGTGTATAGTGTGCGTGAACAGCGCCTTCAGATCACTGCTGTTTCTATAATGGCGATCGCCATTTTTTTTTTTTTTTTTCTTGTCTTCCTTCCCTAAGCGCGCGCGTCTTGTGGGGCGGGCCAGCATGTCAGCCAATCACAGACACACACACACCTAAGTGGACTTTGAGCCAGAGAAGCAACGGCATGTGTGATAGGATCTGCATGTCACATGTCCCTGCATTATAAAACCGGACATTTTCTTCACGAACGCCATTATCTGCCTTCTGCGTCTTTGGTGTCAGACATCAGTGTCGCAGCTCCGTCCTCCTGAGTCCTATAGCCGATACAGCTGTATGCGCTGCATACACAGCGTTAGACAGCTTAGGGAGAGCACATTCTAGCAGTCCTTTTAAGGGCTCAAAGCGGCAGGGTCAGAGAGCCATAAGTGACAGGTCCTGCAAACAGCAACAGCGTCTGTGTAGCCCAGGTCAGGGATTTCCTCCCTGCATTTCACCATTAGGAGGGAATAGAAAGGCAGGCTTCCATTCCTCTACCCAGAGCACCACAATCCTGCCACTGTACCCTCTTGTCCTCTGCACACTCCAACTCATTCTAAGTAAGCCATTATACTAGCAAACATTCAGTGTACCTAGTGGCATCCTATACGTGGCTATTGGACTTTGCTATAGTCCCACTAGTGCCAAGACATTTGCAGCACGTCTGCCTGCGTTGCACACTCCAACTAATTATAACTAAGCCATTATACTAGCACACACTCAGTGTACCTAGTGGCATCCTATACGTGGCTATTGGACTTTGCTATAGTCCCACTAGTGCCAAGACATTTGCAGCACGTCTGCCTGCGTTGCACACTCCAACTAATTATAACTAAGCCATTATACTAGCACACACTCAGTGTACCTAGTGGCATCCTATACGTGGCTATTGGACTTTGCTATAGTCCCACTAGTGCCAAGACATTTGCAGCACGTCTGCCTGCGTTGCACACTCCAACTAATTATAACTAAGCCATTATACTAGCACACACTCAGTGTACCTAGTGGCATCCTATACGTGGCTATTGGACTTTGCTATAGTCCCACTAGTGCCAAGACATTTGCAGCACGTCTGCCTGCGTTGCACACTCCAACTAATTATAACTAAGCCATTATACTAGCACACACTCAGTGTACCTAGTGGCATCCTATACGTGGCTATTGGACTTTGCTATAGTCCCACTAGTGCCAAGACATTTGCAGCACGTCTGCCTGCGTTGCACACTCCAACTAATTATAACTAAGCCATTATACTAGCACACACTCAGTGTACCTAGTGGCATCCTATACGTGGCTATTGGACTTTGCTATAGTCCCACTAGTGCCAAGACATTTGCAGCACGTCTGCCTGCGTTGCACACTCCAACTAATTATAACTAAGCCATTATACTAGCACACACTCAGTGTACCTAGTGGCATCCTATACGTGGCTA
This sequence comes from Anomaloglossus baeobatrachus, assembly GCF_048569485.1. Lineage (NCBI taxonomy): Eukaryota > Metazoa > Chordata > Amphibia > Anura > Aromobatidae > Anomaloglossus > Anomaloglossus baeobatrachus. Next base: position 265,833 of record NW_027443515.1, on the reverse strand, counting down.
TTGGACTTTGCTATAGTCCCACTAGTGCCAAGACATTTGCAGCACGTCTGCCTGCGTTGCACACTCCAACTAATTATAACTAAGCCATTATACTAGCACACACTCAGTGTACCTAGTGGCATCCTATACGTGGCTATTGGACTTTGCTATAGTCCCACTAGTGCCAAGACATTTGCAGCACGTCTGCCTGCGTTGCACACTCCAACTAATTATAACTAAGCCATTATACTAGCACACACTCAGTGTACCTAGTGGCATCCTATACGTGGCTATTGGACTTTGCTATAGTCCCACTAGTGCCAAGACATTTGCAGCACGTCTGCCTGCGTTGCACACTCCAACTAATTATAACTAAGCCATTATACTAGCACACACTCAGTGTACCTAGTGGCATCCTATACGTGGCTATTGGACTTTGCTATAGTCCCACTAGTGCCAAGACATTTGCAGCACGTCTGCCTGCGTTGCACACTCCAACTAATTATAACTAAGCCATTATACTAGCACACACTCAGTGTACCTAGTGGCATCCTATACGTGGCTATTGGACTTTGCTATAGTCCCACTAGTGCCAAGACATTTGCAGCACGTCTGCCTGCGTTGCACACTCCAACTAATTATAACTAAGCCATTATACTAGCACACACTCAGTGTACCTAGTGGCATCCTATACGTGGCTATTGGACTTTGCTATAGTCCCACTAGTGCCAAGACATTTGCAGCACGTCTGCCTGCGTTGCACACTCCAACTAATTATAACTAAGCCATTATACTAGCACACACTCAGTGTACCTAGTGGCATCCTATACGTGGCTATTGGACTTTGCTATAGTCCCACTAGTGCCAAGACATTTGCAGCACGTCTGCCTGCGTTGCACACTCCAACTAATTATAACTAAGCCATTATACTAGCACACACTCAGTGTACCTAGTGGCATCCTATACGTGGCTATTGGACTTTGCTATAGTCCCACTAGTGCCAAGACATTTGCAGCACGTCTGCCTGCGTTGCACACTCCAACTAATTATAACTAAGCCATTATACTAGCACACACTCAGTGTACCTAGTGGCATCCTATACGTGGCTATTGGACTTTGCTATAGTCCCACTAGTGCCAAGACATTTGCAGCACGTCTGCCTGCGTTGCACACTCCAACTAATTATAACTAAGCCATTATACTAGCACACACTCAGTGTACCTAGTGGCATCCTATACGTGGCTATTGGACTTTGCTATAGTCCCACTAGTGCCAAGACATTTGCAGCACGTCTGCCTGCGTTGCACACTCCAACTAATTATAACTAAGCCATTATACTAGCACACACTCAGTGTACCTAGTGGCATCCTATACGTGGCTATTGGACTTTGCTATAGTCCCACTAGTGCAAAGACATTAGCAGAGCACATCTGCCTGCATTGCACACTCCAAGTTTTTTAAACTAAGCAATTTTACTAGCAAACACTCAGTGTACCTAGTGGCATCCTATACGTGGCTATTGGACTTTGCTATAGTCCCACTAGTGCAAAGACATTTGCAGAGCACGTCTGCCTGCATTGCACACTACAACTTTTTTAAACTAAGCAATTTTACTAGCAAACACTCAGTGTACCTAGTGGCATCCTATACGTGGCTATTGGACTTTGCTATAGTCCCACTAGTGCCAAGACATTTGCAGAGCGCATCTGCCTGCGTTGCACACTCCAACTAATTATAACTAAGCCATTATACTTGCACACACTAAGTGTTTTTTAGTGGCATCCTATACGTGGCTATTGGACTTTGCTATAGTCCTACTAGTGCCAAGACATTTGCAGAGCGCATCTGCCTGCGTTGCACACTCCAACTAATTATAACTAAGCCATTATACTAGCACACACTCAGTGAACCTAGTGGCATCCTATACGTGGATATTGGACTTTGCTATAGTCCCACTAGTGCCAAGACATTTGCAGCACGTCTGCCTGCGTTGCACACTCCAACTAATTATAACTAAGCCATTATACTAGCACACACTCAGTGTACCTAGTGGCATCCTATACGTGGCTATTGGACTTTGCTATAGTCCCACTAGTGCCAAGACATTTGCAGCACGTCTGCCTGCGTTGCACACTCCAACTAATTATAACTAAGCCATTATACTAGCACACACTCAGTGTACCTAGTGGCATCCTATACGTGGCTATTGGACTTTGCTATAGTCCCACTAGTGCCAAGACATTTGCAGCACGTCTGCCTGCGTTGCACACTCCAACTAATTATAACTAAGCCATTATACTAGCACACACTCAGTGTACCTAGTGGCATCCTATACGTGGCTATTGGACTTTGCTATAGTCCTACTAGTGCCAAGACATTTGCAGAGCGCATCTGCCTGCGTTGCACACTCCAACGAATTATAACTAAGTTACATTGTCAGGGATATTTATTCTTTATTATTCTGCTGTTAATAAAGCTAGACCACCACTGCAATCTTCACCACCTCTCAATTTTTACTACCACATTTTCAGTCCACAATCTTGTCGCAATCAACATGAGTGGCAAAATGACAGATGCTGGTGGAAAGGGGAAGAGGCGTGGTGGAAAAGGCAAAAAAGGTTTTGTCAGTGGGGAAGGTGCCAAAGCTCCATTATCATCTGCTGAAGATAGACCATCTACTAGCAAAAGTAAGATGTCTACTACTTATTGTGGACAATCCGATGTGCTCCCTTTTTTACGGACACGAACAAGAGGAACAAAGGTAGATGATGGGCAAAAAAGGAAAATGCTTGAATGGATCTCAAGTGGTCCAACAAGTGCCCTCTCAGCCACTTCAAGTACCGCATCCAAAAAACACCATTCCTCTGAGTTGTCATCCCAATCACACTTGATTTCTCCCAGCTCTGAAGTCTCCATCAGCCCTGCACAGTATGGTGGAACTGAGATGGCTGAGTCTGCAGAGCTGTTCAGTCACACTATAGCCTGGGAATCAGAGGTCTGCTCCCAAGCTACAGTGAGTACAGAACAGGAAATGGTCTGCAGTGATGCCCAGAACCTTTGTGACTCAGATTCAGGCCGTGAGGACCAAGTTTCTGAGCATAATGTTGACCCTTTGTCACAAACTGTAACACCTGTGGTTATAGACAATGAGGAACATACTGATGAAGATGAGACGCAGATACCCGATTGGGATGACAACTTAAATATTCGGTCAGGGCAAGAAGAGGCTCGGTCTGAGGGGGAGGGGAGTGCGAACACAACAATTGATGATGACGTTCTAGATCCCACCTACTGTCAACCCCCAGTCAGGCACTCGAGGAGGTCAACAGAGGCGGTGGAGGAGGATGCAACCGACGACGAAGTTACCTTGCGCCTTCCTGGACAGAGTCGGAGCACTGGTAGCACGTCTACAACTGCATCCTCAGCCACCACTCTGCCTATGAGCATTATTCGGGGTGGATCAACAGGTCGCATGGCCTCTAAGCCTTGCCTAGCCTGGGCCTTTTTTCACATCGAAAAAGATCGCCCAACTCATGTGATATGTAACATTTGTCATGATTCTGTTAGTAGAGGTCAAAACCTCAGCAGTTTGACAACTTCTTCCATGAATCGTCACATGAATAAATATCATAAGTCCCGGTGGGAAGCTCACCGTGCTGCAATGCCGGCTAGCGGAGCGAACCATCCACCGCCCGCCCCTTCCAGTGCATCCGCGCGCTCTTCATCTTCTAGGACTGTGGGGACAGCTGTCACACCTGTTTTTCCACGCAAAACTTCCACCACTGTAACCGCAACAGGCAGTTTGCTTGTAAGGTCGTCAGTTGGTTTGGAAGGGGAAACAAGTGAGTGTGTACAGCTCTCTCAGACATCGATAGCACCAACGTTGGATGAAGGCAACATCATGTCTCCGCCTGCACTTTCCTCACAAACCTGCATTTTTCCAGGGACACCCTACTCAACACCGTCTACACACAGCAGCCAGATCTCTGTCCCTCAGATGTGGTCAAATAAAAGGCCACTTCCTCCGACCCATGACAAAGCTAAGAGGTTGACTCTATCCCTCTGTAAGCTGTTGGCTACCGAAATGCTGCCTTTCCGCCTAGTGGACACACAGGATTTTAGAGACCTTATGTCTGTCGCTGTGCCCCAGTACCAGATGCCTAGTCGCCACTACTTCTCTAAGAAAGGTGTGCCCGCGCTACACCAGCATGTCGCACACAACATCACCGCTTCCTTGAGAAACTCTGTGTGTGAACGGGTGCATTTCACCACCGATACTTGGACCAGTAAGCATGGACAGGGACGTTACATGTCGCTGACTGGGCACTGGGTAACTATGGTGATAGATGGTGAAGGGTCTGCTGCACAAGTCTTGCCGTCCCCACGACTTGTGTGTCAATCCTCTGTCTGTCCAAGTTCCGCCACAGCTTCTGCATCCTCCACCTCATCTGGGTCCTCCACCTCCGCCCCAAGCCTGCCTGGTCAGGCCACCAGCGTTCTCACTGCGCAGAAGGAATCACGCACGCCTCATTACTATGCTGGCAGCCGAGCGCAACGGCATCAGGCGGTCTTTAGCTTGACATGTCTTGGTAATAAGAGTCACACAGCTGAGGAGTTGTGGTCAGCTCTGCGGTCCGAGTTTAATAAATGGTTGTCTCCACTCAACCTGCAGCCTGGTAAGGCCGTGTGCGACAATGCTGCAAACCTGGGTGCGGCCCTTCGCCTGGGCAAGGTGACACACGTACCTTGTATGGCTCACGTGTTGAACCTTGTCGTGCAGCAATTTTTAACACACTATCCCGGCCTAGATGGCCTTCTGAACAGGGCACGAAAACTGTCTGCTCACTTCCGGCGTTCAAGCGCCGCAGCTGAGCGACTTGCATCGCTACAGAAGTCTTTCGGCCTGCCGGTTCATCGCCTGAAATGCGATGTGGCGACACGCTGGAATTCAACTCTCCACATGTTACAGCGACTGTGGCAGCACCGCAGAGCCCTGGTGCAATACGTCATGACGTATAGCCTGGGCCAACGAGATGCAGAGGTGGGGCAGATCACCCTGATGGAGTGGTCTCAGATCAAGGACCTATGCACCCTTCTGCACAGTTTCGACATGGCGACGAATATGTTTAGCTCTGACAATGCCATTATCAGCATGACGATTCCAGTCATTTACATGCTGGAGCACACGCTAAACACTATTCGGAGTCAGGGGGTGGGACAACATGAAGGGGAGGAACTACAGGAGGATTCATATGTGCAAGGGACAACAACATCACCAAGGTCCAGACGTTCATCATCACCAACGCAGCAGGCATGGGACCATGGGGAACAGGGATCGACAAGGGCGCATAGTAGCAGGCGAAATGTTGAGCAAGGTGCAGGAGAACATGAAGAAATGGAGGACGAACTGTCCATGGACATGGAAGACTCAGCGGATGAGGGAGACCTTGGTCAAATTTCAGTTGAAAGAGGTTGGGGGGAGATGTCAGAGGAAGAAAGAACGGGTAGCACCTCTATGCCACAAACACAGCGTGGACTTGGTCCGCATGGCTGCGCAAGACACATGAGTGCCTTTTTGTTGCACTACCTCCAACATGACAGTCGTATTGTCAAAATTAGAAGTGATGATGACTACTGGATTGCCACACTATTAGATCCCCGGTACAAGTCCAAATTTTGTGACATAATTCCAGCCATAGAAAGGGACGCACGTATGCAGGAGTATCAGCAGAAGCTGTTACTCGATCTTAGCTCGGCTTTTCCACCAAACAACCGTGCAGGTGCAGGGAGGGAATCTCCCAGTTGTAACTTGACAAACATGGGACGGTCTCGTCATCTTCACCAGTCTACCCGTACCAGTAGGACCGTATCTGGTGCCGGTAACAGCAATTTTATGGAATCTTTTCATAATTTTTTTAGACCCTCTTTTGCAAGGCCACCAGAGACAACAAGTCTGACACATACTCAACGGCTGGAGAGGATGATACAGGAGTATCTCCAAATGAACATCGATGCCATGACTGTGCAACTGGAGCCTTGCTCCTTTTGGGCTTCAAACATAGAAAAATGGCCAGAGCTCTCCAGTTACGCCTTGGAGATTTTGTCGTGTCCAGCTGCCAGCGTTGTCTCTGAACGTGTATTCAGTGCTGCTGGGTGTGTGCTGACAGATAAGCGCACGCGTCTGTCCAGTGACAATGTGGACAGACTGACGTTCATCAAAATGAACAAGTCATGGATCCAGAAGGAATTTACTACCCCTGTGTCATCCTGGGGAGAGTAAATGCTTGTGGATTTGGAATGTGCTTGATGCAAATCAAAACATCCTGTTTGCAACTAGGGCCCAAGTGCTGCCACTGATGGGGTGGGTGTCTGTGTGGCCCAATTTTTGGAAAAAAAGGGAGACTCCGCTTGGAGTAACCCTTGCTTGATGTGTTTTTAAAAGAAGCCAAGATGAACAGAGCTGGGATCAGGAAAGACTTTGCTACCTACCCCGGTGTCATCCTGGGGACGGATAAGAATGGCGTATTTTTGAATGTGCTTGATGCAAATCAAAACATCCTGTTTGCAACTAGGGCCCAAGTGCTGCCACTGATGGGGTGGGTGTCTGTGTGGCCCAATTTTTGGAAAAAAGAGAGACTCCGCTTGGAGTAACCCTTGCTTGATGTGTTTTTAAAAGAAGCCAAGATGAACAGAGCTGGGATCAGCAAAGACTTTGCTACCTACCCCGGTGTCATCCTGGGGACGGATAAGAATGGCGTATTTTTGAATGTGCTTGATGCAAATCAAAACATCCTGTTTGCAACTAGGGCCCAAGTGCTGCCACTGATGGGGTGGGTGTCTGTGTGGCCCAATTTTTGGAAAAAAAGGGAGACTCCGCTTGGAGTAACCCTTGCTTGATGTGTTTTTAAAAGAAGCCAAGATGAACAGAGCTGGGATCAGCAAAGACTTTGCTACCTACCCCGGTGTCATCCTGGGGACGGATAAGAATGGCGTATTTTTGAATGTGCTTGATGCAAATCAAAACATCCTGTTTGCAACTAGGGCCCAAGTGCTGCCACTGATGGGGTGGGTGTCTGTGTGGCCCAATTTTTGGAAAAAAAGGGAGACTCCGCTTGGAGTAACCCTTGCTTGATGTGTTTTTAAAAGAAGCCAAGATGAACAGAGCTGGGATCAGCAAAGACTTTGCTACCTACCCCGGTGTCATCCTGGGGACGGATAAGAATGGCGTATTTTTGAATGTGCTTGATGCAAATCAAAACATCCTGTTTGCAACTAGGGCCCAAGTGCTGCCACTGATGGGGTGGGTGTCTGTGTGGCCCAATTTTTGGAAAAAAGGGAGACTCCGCTTGGAGTAACCCTTGCTTGATGTGTTTTTAAAAGAAGCCAAGATGAACAGAGCTGGGATCAGGAAATACTTTGCTACCTACCCCGGTGTCATCCTGGGGACGGATAAGAATGGCGTATTTTTGAATGTGCTTGATGCAAATCAAAACATCCTGTTTGCAACTAGGGCCCAAGTGCTGCCACTGATGGGGTGGGTGTCTGTGTGGCCCAATTTTTGGAAAAAAAGGGAGACTCCGCTTGGAGTAACCCTTGCTTGATGTGTTTTTAAAAGAAGCCAAGATGAACAGAGCTGGGATCAGCAAAGACTTTGCTACCTACCCCGGTGTCATCCTGGGGACGGATAAGAATGGCGTATTTTTGAATGTGCTTGATGCAAATCAAAACATCCTGTTTGCAACTAGGGCCCAAGTGCTGCCACTGATGGGGTGGGTGTCTGTGTGGCCCAATTTTTGGAAAAAAGGGAGACTCCGCTTGGAGTAACCCTTGCTTGATGTGTTTTTAAAAGAAGCCAAGATGAACAGAGCTGGGATCAGGAAATACTTTGCTACCTACCCCGGTGTCATCCTGGGGACGGATAAGAATGGCGTATTTTTGAATGTGCTTGATGCAAATCAAAACATCCTGTTTGCAACTAGGGCCCAAGTGCTGCCACTGATGGGGTGGGTGTCTGTGTGGCCCAATTTTTGGAAAAAAAGGGAGACTCCGCTTGGAGTAACCCTTGCTTGATGTGTTTTTAAAAGAAGCCAAGATGAACAGAGCTGGGATCAGCAAAGACTTTGCTACCTACCCCGGTGTCATCCTGGGGACGGATAAGAATGGCGTATTTTTGAATGTGCTTGATGCAAATCAAAACATCCTGTTTGCAACTAGGGCCCAAGTGCTGCCACTGGTGGGGTGGGTGTCTGTGTGGCCCAATTTTTGGAAAAAAGGGAGACTCCGCTTGGAGTAACCCTTGCTTGATGTGTTTTTAAAAGAAGCCAAGATGAACAGAGCTGGGATCAGGAAATACTTTGCTACCTACCCCGGTGTCATCCTGGGGACGGATAAGAATGGCGTATTTTTGAATGTGCTTGATGCAAATCAAAACATCCTGTTTGCAACTAGGGCCCAAGTGCTGCCACTGATGGGGTGGGTGTCTGTGTGGCCCAATGTTTGGAAAAAAAGGGAGACTCCGCTTGGAGTAACCCTTGCTTGATGTGTTTTTAAAAGAAGCCAAGATGAACAGAGCTGGGATCAGGAAAGACTTTGCTACCTACCCCGGTGTCATCCTGGGGACGGATAAGAATGGCGTATTTTTGAATGTGCTTGATGCAAATCAAAACATCCTGTTTGCAACTAGGGCCCAAGTGCTGCCACTGATGGGGTGGGTGTCTGTGTGGCCCAATTTTTGGAAAAAAGGGAGACTCCGCTTGGAGTAACCCTTGCTTGATGTGTTTTTAAAAGAAGCCAAGATGAACAGAGCTGGGATCAGGAAATACTTTGCTACCTACCCCGGTGTCATCCTGGGGACGGATAAGAATGGCGTATTTTTGAATGTGCTTGATGCAAATCAAAACATCCTGTTTGCAACTAGGGCCCAAGTGCTGCCACTGATGGGGTGGGTGTCTGTGTGGCCCAATTTTTGGAAAAAAAGGGAGACTCCGCTTGGAGTAACCCTTGCTTGATGTGTTTTTAAAAGAAGCCAAGATGAACAGAGCTGGGATCAGCAAAGACTTTGCTACCTACCCCGGTGTCATCCTGGGGACGGATAAGAATGGCGTATTTTTGAATGTGCTTGATGCAAATCAAAACATCCTGTTTGCAACTAGGGCCCAAGTGCTGCCACTGATGGGGTGGGTGTCTGTGTGGCCCAATTTTTGGAAAAAAAGGGAGACTCCGCTTGGAGTAACCCTTGCTTGATGTGTTTTTAAAAGAAGCCAAGATGAACAGAGCTGGGATCAGCAAAGACTTTGCTACCTACCCCGGTGTCATCCTGGGGACGGATAAGAATGGCGTATTTTTGAATGTGCTTGATGCAAATCAAAACATCCTGTTTGCAACTAGGGCCCAAGTGCTGCCACTGATGGGGTGGGTGTCTGTGTGGCCCAATTTTTGGAAAAAAGGGAGACTCCGCTTGGAGTAACCCTTGCTTGATGTGTTTTTAAAAGAAGCCAAGATGAACAGAGCTGGGATCAGGAAATACTTTGCTACCTACCCCGGTGTCATCCTGGGGACGGATAAGAATGGCATATTTTTGAATGTGCTTGATGCAAATCAAAACATCCTGTTTGCAACTAGGGCCCAAGTGCTGCCACTGATGGGGTGGGTGTCTGTGTGGCCCAATTTTTGGAAAAAAAGGGAGACTCCGCTTGGAGTAACCCTTGCTTGATGTGTTTTTAAAAGAAGCCAAGATGAACAGAGCTGGGATCAGCAAAGACTTTGCTACCTACCCCGTGTCATCCTGGGGACGGATAAGAATGGCATATTTTTGAATGTGCTTGATGCAAATCAAAACATCCTGTTTGCAACTAGGGCCCAAGTGCTGCCACTGATGGGGTGGGTGTCTGTGTGGCCCAATTTTTGGAAAAAAAGGGAGACTCCGCTTGGAGTAACCCTTGCTTGATGTGTTTTTAAAAGAAGCCAAGATGAACAGAGCTGGGATCAGGAAAGACTTTGCTACCTACCCCGGTGTCATCCTGGGGACGGATAAGAATGGCGTATTTTTGAATGTGCTTGATGCAAATGTAGCTGTGAAGTGTACAACTGGGGCACAACTGCTGCCACTGAAGGGGTGGGTGTGTGTGTGGCCCAATTTTTGGAAAAAATGGAGACTCCGCTTGGAGTCACCTTGCGGTGTTTTACATGATTTTAGAAGGGCGTGCCATGCCTATATCTGTGTGTCCTCCTCTTTTTCCTTGTCCAGCTGTTTTGTTTTCGCATGAGTATATGTCCTTGTCACTTTCCAATGTGTTTGAGTTGTTTGTCACCTTTAGGACACCTTTGAGGGTGTTTTCTAGGTGTTTTTCTGTGTTTGTGATTGCCTGCCATTGTTTCCTATGCAGTTCGAGTTCGGTTCGTCGAACGTTCGACGAACCGAACTCGAACGGGAGGTCCGTTCGGCGAACCAACCTCGAGCCGAACCGCGACCGGTTCGCTCATCTCTAGTTATGTCATCAATAAACACAAGTGACCCAGTGCCATTGAAAGCCATGCATGCCCATGCCATCACGTTGCCTCCACCATGTTTTATAGAGGATGTGGCGTGCCTTGGATCATGTGCCGTTCCCTTTCTTCTCCAAACTTTTTTCTTCCCATCATTCTGGTACAGGTTGATCTTGGTCTCATCTGTCCATAGAATACTTTTCCAGAACTGAGCTGGCTTAATGAGGTGTTTTTCAGCAAATTTAACTCTGGCCTGTCTATTTTTGGAATTGATGAATGGTTTGCATCTATATGTGAACCCTTTGTATTTACTTTCATGGAGTCTTCTCTTTACTGTTGACTTACAGACAGATACACCTACTTCACTGAGAGTGTTCTGGACTTCAGTTGATGTTGTGAACGGGTTCTTCTTCACCAAAGAAAGTATGCGGCGATCATCCACCACTGTTGTCATCCGTGGACGCCCAGGCCTTTTTGAGTTCCCAAGCTCACCAGTCAATTCCTTTTTTCTAAGAATGTACCCGACTGTTGATTTTGCTACTCCAAGCATGTCTGCTATCTCTCTGATGGATTTTTTCTTTTTTTTTCAGCCTCAGGATGTTCTGCTTCACCTCAATTGAGAGTTCCTTAGACCGCATGTTGTCTGGTCACAGCAACAGCTTCCAAATGCAAAACCACACACCTGTAATCAACCCCAGACCTTTTAACTACTTCATTGATTACAGGTTAACGAGGGAGACGCCTTCAGAGTTAATTGCAGCCCTTAGAGTCCCTTGTCCAATTACTTTTCGTCCCTTTAAAAAGAGGAGGCTATGCATTACAGAGCTATGATTCCTAAACCCTTTCTCCGATTTGGATGTGAAAACGCTCATATTGCAGCTGGGAGTGTGCACTTTCAGCCCATATTATATATATAATTGTATTTCTGAACATGTTTTTGTAAACAGCTAAAATAACAAAACTTGTGTCACTGTCCAAATATTTCTGGACCTAACTGTATATTTATTTACAGCCAGCCCTTGCACTTTATTTACCCCGCGACCATCATTTTGTTAATTTCGACAGCCCTATGATTGTTACTTCTGTTATTATCTACATCCAAATCTAAAGAATTAGCCAATCTGGCTTTATCTGTTCACTATACTCCTAGGATTTGTGTTGTGAATATCAGTTATACTTTTGCTTCTGTGAGGCTCCCTCTTGTGGCCAGGAATGGTTTGGACAGAGACCAAGTGTGCTGGAGCAATGGGCGTTTCAATTGCTAACTCTCTGCCTATTTAAGCTTTTGCTTCATGGCTGTCTGGGTCGGTTATCATTTGTTCTTTACTTCACCAGCCTTTTCATTTTGCTCCAGACCACATCTACCCCAGATAAGTGCTTGTTTCTTTCTTAAGTTGTTTTGTTCTTTTCTGGGTTGTCAATTATTGTGGTTGTTGTCAGTTTATTTTCAAGCAGGAATCTTCCATCTCTGTTGCTTAGCTGGGAAGCTCCCTTGTTATGATCCGGAACCATGGAAGATCACCACAAATCATTGGCAAAAAGGTGACAAGAGCATTGGCAACTAATCTGGCCGCCATCCCCTTACTAACCAACACAACTAGAAGTAGCCGAGGGGTGAACTAACATCCTGTGCACCGTGAACCCAGCCGGAGAACTAACTATCCTAAAGGTAGGAAAGATGAATAACTCTCTGCCTCAGAAAATAGACAAGAATAGCAAGCCCCCCACATTCAAAGACTGCGGTGATATAGGAAAAACACAATACACAGTGTGAGACTGTGACCGGGGTTATCTATGACGGCCGGTATGTCTCGCCCCGGTTGTGCTCACTCCATGATAGAAAGTAAATCCACTCTAGGGTTAATGCTGTTTCCCTACAGGCTGAAGGAAGGGTTAAATGGAAACAGGAACGAGGGGCAGGTGTGCCGGGTGTGAGGGAGTGATCACAACTCCCTGAGTCTCTGCTGGAGAGACATGTATATTGCTGTGGATTTTTGTTTGGACATTAAACACCGTGTGCTGTGAACCTATATGCCTGGATCCCGTGTCTTCTGCTGCGCAGCCGACCGCGCTACCTCACATATGGTGGAGAATCGGCGGGCATGCCAGCCCGGTGAGGTGTACTTCCTTTTCTGGTGATCCGGTAGCACATGTCCTGGATTCAAGCAGCTATACTACGGCCCAAACCCAGCGACGCCATGGAGGACATACTAAGGCATTTGGCTCAGGCTAATGCACAGCAGCAGCAGGCTAATGCACAACAACAAGAGGCTAATGCACAGCAACAACAGGTGAATACCCACCTGCTCCGGACGTTGGAGCAACAGCAGCAACAGCACCAGCAATCCTTGAAATTGCAGGAAAAAAGGCACCAAGAACAGATGGTTCTCCTGGCCAAGTCAATCCGTGCCGGACCGGCAGCAACAACCCCGGGACCGGGTGACGACGGCAGCGTCCGGAAAGCGGTGAGACAAGCGTTGCAAAAGATGACCCCGGGGGATGATGTGGAAGCGTTCCTGGCAGTGTTTGAGCGGGTGGCCGAGCGGGAAAAGCTGCCGACCCCCCAGTGGGCTGAGGTATTGTCGCCCTATCTGACGGGGGAACCCCAAAAAGCGTACCTGGACCTCGGTACCGAGGACGCCATTGACTATGTGACCCTGAAAGCCGAAATACTGGCTCGGTTGGGGGTGAATACCTATGTACGGGCTCAGCGGGTAAATCAGTGGTTCTATGAGGAAGCCCTACAATCCTGAATCCGGGACACCTGCCGTAGGGGTCCCCATGATAGGGACAGAATGTGAACCCGATAGGTCGCCCCTAGAGGTATTGGCAGGAGAGGCTGAGACGGTCGAGCCCATCCCGGACTTGGAGGCATCCCCGGATGCGTTTGGGACAGCCCAACTCCAGGACCCTACGTTAATACATGCCCGGAATAGGGTGTTAGTAATTGACGGGGTGGCCCAGCTGCCCGGTGCCCAGGTAAGGTACCCCCATTTCGCTCTTAAACAGGATTTACTCTACCGGGTAGATGAAATACGGGGCGTGGGGGTGGAGCAGTTGGTGGTGCCCCAGCCGTATCGCCGGCGGGTCCTCGACTTGGCTCATAAACATCTGATGAGTGGCCACCTAGGGGTCAAGAAAACGCAGGAGCGAATATTGCAACGGTTCTATTGGCCCGGGGTCTTTGGGGAGGTAAAACGGTTCTGCGAAACCTGCCCGGAGTGTCAGCTTACCGCACCACTGGTCCACTTTCGCAGTCCGTTGGTGCCGTTACCCATTATAGAAGTCCCTTTTGAACGGATAGGGATGGATCTGGTGGGGCCCCTCGTAAAGTCTGCTCGAGGGCACCAACACATCCTAGTGATCGTTGACTATGCCACCCGGTATCCAGAGGCGATACCTCTCAGACATACTGCGGCGAAGCTTATAGCTCGGGAGTTGTTTTCTGTGTTCTGCCGGGTGGGGTTGCCCAAGGAGATCCTTACGGATCAGGGGACCCCATTCATGTCTAAAGTGACCAAAGAACTATGCCGGCTACTCCAGATCAAGCAGTTGCGTACGTCTGTGTATCATCCTCAGACGGATGGGTTAGTAGAACGATTCAATAAAACCCTGAAAACCATGCTAAAAAGGGTGATCTCCAAAGACGGGAAGGACTGGGATATGATGCTTCCCTATTTGATGTTTGCCATCCGAGAGGTGCCACAGGCATCCACGGGGTTTTCGCCTTTTGAATTGTTATACGGGCGACATCCCCGGGGATTGTTGGACCTGGCAAAGGAAACATGGGAGCAAGAGCCCACCCCCCATAAAAGTGTGATTGAACACATTTTAGGAATGCAGAACCGCATAAGCGCGGTCATGCCAATTGTGAAGGAGCATTTACAGGAGGCTCAGGCCGCGCAAAGCGGCCGCTATAATAGACAAGCCACCGTGCGGACCTTTAAACCCGGGGATCGGGTGTTGGTATTAATCCCCACGGCGGAGAGTAAATTCCTGGCTCAGTGGCAAGGCCCCTACGAGATAAAGGAAAAAGTTGGGGTGGTCAACTATAAAGTATTGCAGCCCGGTAGGCGGAAACCTGAACAAATATACCATGTCAACCTATTAAAACCGTGGCAGGAACGGGAAAGCCTGATGGTTGAGTTTCCCCCATCTCCCTCCTCTTCGGGTCGTTCACTCCCGGCTTCAGCGACCTCCGGAGAGGACGAACCGGAAGTAAGGATCGGAGAAGCCCTCACCAAGCAACAGAGGCGAGAGGCCAGACGGCTGGTTCAGCAGAACCCCGATGTCTTCTCCGAGTTGCCGGGTAGGACCAGTCTGATACGACATGACATTGTCACCGAGCCCCACCTGAAGGTACGCCTGAAGTCATACCGCGTGCCGGAGGCTCGAAGACAAGCCATATCAGAAGAAGTGAAGACAATGCTACGCCTGGGGGTCATCGAAAAATCCCGGAGTGAATGGGCTAGTCCCATTGTCCTAATACCAAAACCCGATGGCTCCTTAAGGTTCTGCAATGACTTCCGGAGATTGAACGAAATATCCAAGTTCGATCTCTACCCCATGCCCCGGGTGGATGAGCTGATTGATAGGCTGGGACAGGCGCAATATTTTACCACGCTCGACCTGACCAAGGGGTACTGGCAGGTGCCACTGACGGAGTCCGCCAAGGAGAAAACCGCTTTTGTTACGCCGGAGGGTCTCTTCCACTATGTTGTCTTGCCTTTTGGGTTACATGGCGCTCCGGCCACGTTCCAGAGGTTGATGGACTTAGTGCTGGAACCCCACCAGGCGTATGCATCAGCGTACCTTGATGACATCATTATTTACAGCCCCGATTGGCAGACCCACTTGGAACAGGTACAAGCGGTGGTGGACGCGCTTCGAACAGCCGGATTGACAGCCAATCCCAAGAAATGTGCGTTGGGACTCACGGAAGCCCGCTACTTGGGCTACGTGATAGGCCAAGGAGTGATTAAGCCCCAAATTAACAAGGTTGAGGCGATCCAGAAGTGGCCTAGACCCCTGACCACAAAGCAGGTTAGGGCCTTCCTGGGTATCGTGGGGTACTACAGGAGGTTTGTAAGAGATTTTGCGGGACTATCAGCCCCCTTGACGGACCTTCTCAAAGGCAAGAAGTCCGTCATGGTGCGCTGGACTCCGCAGGCCGAGGACTCCTTCCGGGCCCTGAAGGGGGTCCTGTGCGGACAACCCGTTCTGGTCAACCCTGATTTCTGGAAGGAGTTCATAGTACAGACTGACGCCTCTGAGGTCGGCCTGGGGGCAGTGCTGTCTCAGGTGGTTCAGGGGGAGGAACACCCCGTCACCTTCTTGAGTAGGAAGCTCACCCCTCCCGAGCGGAATTATAGCGTAGTGGAGAAGGAGTGCCTGGCGATTAAATGGGCCTTGGAGTCCCTACGCTATTACCTGCTGGGACGGCAGTTTCGCTTGGTGACTGATCACTCTCCGCTGGTCTGGATGAGGTCCGCCAAGGAACGGAATGCCCGGGTTACCCGGTGGTTCCTTTCTCTGCAGAACTTCCGGTTTACGGTTGAACACCGGGCCGGTAGGTTGCAGGTCAACGCCGATGCCTTGTCCCGCGGCCCGTGTTTGATGGCGGGAGTTCAACCCCGCACGCTTGAACTGAGGGGGGGGGTATGTGAGACTGTGACCGGGGTTATCTATGACGGCCGGTATGTCTCGCCCCGGTCGTGCTCACTCCATGATAGAAAGTAAATCCACTCTAGGGTTAATGCTGTTTCCCTACAGGCTGAAGGAAGGGTTAAATGGAAACAGGAACGAGGGGCAGGTGTGCCGGGTGTGAGGGAGTGATCACAACTCCCTGAGTCTCTGCTGGAGAGACATGTATATTGCTGTGGATTTTTGTTTGGACATTAAACACCGTGTGCTGTGAACCTATATGCCTGGATCCCGTGTCTTCTGCTGCACAGCCGACCGCGCTACCTCACAACAGGTAGATGACAGGATTAGCAAAAGGTGAGGCCCCCGCTGACTAAAATAGGAAAGGACAGGAAAGGGACTGATGGTAGCCAGAGAAAAACCCTGCAAAATACCAACTTCCTGATAGTACAAAAAGGCCCTCAGATCGCTCGATCTGAACTCCGTCCTATACCAGGTGCCCTTGTCATACCAATGAACAGAAAACAAGAATTATAACAAATTCAACAAGCCATAAACACATGGACCCAAAGGAGCTATACTCCACATAGAACTGCAGGGAGTTCCTCAACAATCCACTGAGGGGGGAAATCCCTGGAAGGAAATAAACTGAAACCAACCACAACAAATGACAAACCCAGATAAGCAAAAGAACCAGGCAATAAATAAAGAGCAAGAACTTATCTGGAGTGGATGTGATGTAGAGCAGGATTATGCAGGCTAGAGATACAAAGAACAACTGACATCCGGCAACAGCCTGCAATCAGACCAGGACTTAAATAAGCAGAGAGTTAGGAAAGGAAACACCCACTGCACAACACACCTGGTCTCTGTCCAAACCCTTCCTGGCCACCAGAGGGAGCCTCCCAGCAGCCAAGACATAACTAACATTCACAACACTCCCTGCAGCTATGTTTGGAGTTTTTGCTCCTATAAGTCCATGTGTTTGTTGCTTCTTGAATTTGTAATTGTTCCTGTTTTATGTTCATTGGTTTGACAAGAGCGCCTGATATAGGACGGAGTGCAGATCGTGCGATCTGAGGACCTTTTTGTACTATCAGGTATTTGGATTTTTGTAGGGTTTTTCTCTGATCACCATCAGCTTCTTTCCTATCCTTTCCTATTTAGTTAGTGGGGCCTCACCTTTGCTAATCCTATCATCCATCTGTGTATTGTATTTTCCTATATCTTTGAATGTGGGGGGTTTGCTATACCTTTTGCGGACTATTTCTGAGGCAGAGAGTTATTCATCCTTCCTTCCTATAGGATACTTAGTTTTCTGGCTGGGTTCGCGGTGCATAGGATGTTAGTTTACCCCTCAGCTACTTCTAGTGTTGATGGTTTAGTAAGAGGATGGCAGCCAGATTAGTTGCCAATGCGCTTGTCACCTTTTTGCCAATGATCTATTGTGATCTTCCATGGTTCCGGATCATAACAGATTTGTATAATTTAACCCAATTTAGAGTGTGTTAACCCTCCACATCCTTGTGTGTTTTGTACACTGTAACACTGCATTTTTATTGTGTTTTTGTATGTCTATCACTTACTGTATAAATTTTTCTAAAAATAAAGTATTTCTATATTTCATATGCGGAATTACTCTGTCATGCTGCCACCAGGGGGAGCCAGAGCTCTGCAGCAGAAGACACTACACAGAGCAACGAGAACCAGTAAGTAAATACACAGTGTTCTCATACACTGCCTCACAGCACAGGTGAGAAGCAGAGATGCAGGGCATGCGAGGAATAGTCAGGCAGGCTGGGTCAAACACCGTACGGGCAAAAGCAGGACCGGAGGAACGAGCAGAAGCAGAGTCAAAGTCAGGTCAAGGTCAGTACCGGAGGAAGCAACCGAGTGGAGAAATAGGAGAGGGGACAGAGGACAGGAAGGACGACCAGGGGACAGAACACAGACAAGGGCACGGGGGCACAGGAACAGTCAGATCAGGATTAGAGTTGAGCGCGGTTCGTGGTTCTCCAGTTCGCGGTTAGAGTGATTTGGGGGGTGTTCTAGATCGAACTAGAACTTGAGCTTTTTGGTAAAAGTTCGGCAGTTCGAGTTACGTTCGAGAATGGTTCGATCAGCAAAAAGCAGGGCTTTTTACAGCTACAGTGTGCAGGGAGCCATCGCTGGCAGCCTGCGGTAAGCTGGTAACCAAGATAAATATCGGGTATCCAAGCAAAGTGCTTTGTTTAGTAGCCCAAAATTTATCTTAGTTACATGTGCAGGGAGCCGACACTTCCCCGCTGGGCTCCGCCCCCTCCTGCACTCGGCATGTACACACACACACTCACACTCACCAGTCCCCAGCCATGCAGTGCCCGGCACTGATGTCTTCAGCCCCACATGGCCCCGCTAGGCTCCACCCACTTTGCACTCCGCTGCCCGCACACATGGCCCCGCTAGGCTCCACCCACTTGCACTCCGCACACATTACCCTGCTTGGCTCCACCCACCTGGCACTCTGCCCACATTACCCTGCTTGGCTCCACCCACCTGGCACTCTGCACACATTACCCACTTGGCTCCGCCCACCTGGCACTCTGCACACATTACCCCGCTTTACTCCACCCACCTGGCACTCTGCACACATTACCCCGCTTGGCTCCCCCCACCTGGGACTCTGCACACATTACCCCACTTGGCTCCGCCCACCTGGCACTCTGCACACATTACCCCGCTTGGCTCCACCCACCTGCACTCCGCACACATGGTTCTGCTTGGCTCCGCCCACCTGGCACTCTGCACACATTACCCCACTTGGCTCCACCCACCTGGGACTCTGCACACATTACATAGCTTGGTTCCACCCACCTGCACTCCGCACACATTACCCCGCTTGGCTCTACCCACCTGCACTCCGCACACATTACCCTGCTTGGCTCTGCCCACCTGGCACTCTGCACACATTACCCCGCTTGGCTCCACCCACCTGGAACTTTGCACACATTACCCCGCTTGGCTCCGCCCACCTGGCACTCTGCACACATTACCCCGCTTGGCTCCACCAACCTGGCACTCTGCACACATTACACTGTTTGTCTCCACCCACCTGGCACTCTGCACACATTACCCCGCTTGGCTTCACCAACCTGGCACTCTGCACACATTACACCGTTTGGCTCCACCCACCTGGCACTCTGCACACATTACCCCGCTTGGCTCCACCCACCTGGCACTATGCACACATTACCCCGCTTAGCTCCGCCCACCTGGCACTCTTCACACATTACCCTACTTGGCTCCACCCACCTGTCACTCTGCACACATTACCCCGCTTAGCTCCACCCACCTCGCACTCCGCACACATTACTCCGCTCAGCTTACCTGCGGTGATGAAGTCCCGCCCTCCCGACCTTCGCGCTGTCACTGTCCTCCATGGCCGCCGCTTGTCACATCTCCTCTCGCTGCCGACCAGAGACTGTCACCAGCGGTGACGTCACAGGCTCCCACGATACTTGGCTGTGAAGGTCATTGAAGTCAGTGACAGGTCTGCTATCAGCAGTGCAGGAGATCGTCACCGCAGGTAATGTACCTCGCTCCTGACAGCAGCACTTGTCATGCCCTGCAGTGACCTGGGCTGACCTGTTGATGTTAGCTCAGGTCACTGCATTGCTCTCCCAGCCAATGTGGAACATTCTGTTCTTCATTGAATGGGACAGTGACTATGGTATGGATCGTCATGGGAACCCCTTGGATTACAGCAGACCTGGATTTGTTTTTCTTTCTAATAAATTGGTGAAAGAGGGAATGTTTTGGGCAGTGTTTTTTCAAATAAAAATGTGTTTGTCGTCTATTTTTTTTTTTTTATTACTGACTGGGTTGGTGATGTCGGGTATCTGATAGACGCCTGACCTCACGAACCCCAGGGCTTGATGCCAGGTGACAATACACATCTGGTATCAACCCCATATATTACCCCATTTGCCACCGCACCAGGGCACGGGATGAGCTGGGGCGAAGCACCAGGATTGGCGCATCTAATAGATGCGCCACTTCTGGGGCGGCTGCGGCCTGCTATTTTTAGGCTGGGGAGAGTCCAATAATCATGGACCTCCCTAGTCTGAGAATATCAGACCCCAGCTGTCCGCTTTACCTTGGCTGATGATCCAATTTTGGGGGGACCCCCACGTCTTTTTTTTTTTTAGTTATTTATTTAATTTAAAATAACAGAGTGGAGTGCCCTCAGTTTTGGATTACCAGCCAAGGTGAAGCTGCCAGCTGTGGTCTGCAGGCTGCAGCCGTCTGCTTTACCCTAGCTGGCTACAAAAATAGGGGGAACCCCACGTCATTTTTTTAATTTTTTTCGCTAAATACAAGGCTAAGCACCCCTTAGTGCCACATGAAAGGCACCAAAGGGTGCAAAATTACAAAATGCAGGCGAGTGGGACATTATGTGTCTTTCTGCCATTATAATGACAGAAAAGACTGATATGAAGTGTACAAGCAAAAGAAAATCACCAGAGCGCTCTACACTGTGAAAAGCAGTAGAAAATGGCACTGGAGTGAACATCTCATGTAGGTTGAAGCTATGGATCTGTACTGCCCTGGGGGCTCGGCTGCTCTCCGCCGAGCCGCTCGGATCCGAGCTCGGGTTGTCGGTGGCTCAAGCGCCTCCGGACTGGGGGCCACGTCGCTCTGGAAAGGGGGGGTAGGTTTGGTTGTTTGGTTTGGGGTGGACCGGTTTCACGGCCCGGTAACAGTTCGTGACGCCACCCACGGGTCGTGGTGAGGTGATAGGCACCACCGCTGCGGTCAGGGTGCGGGGGCTCGTCCGGGATCGGTGGTGGGTCGCAGCTAGGTGTTGACCCCTCCGTGGGTAGGGGGTTTGTTGGTCCTGGGGCCAGGTGGCAGGAGCGGGGGGTTGCAGGACGCAGGGGCACGCATGCGGCGCGGTGCCTGATGGCACTGGTGTACTCACGATTAAACCACACAGAGTCAATGGTAAACCAAGTTCAGTGTAGATCGGTGCCCGCAGCCGGCTGCGTGTGTCCCCAGTGAGGTTGGTGATGTCGCCTTTCTCCTGCACCTTTAAATTTGCTACAGTGACTCCTATGCTTCAGCAACGGTAGTCCACTCCCCGGCTTTTGGGTACCGGAGGAGCCCTTTTACCCGCAGGCGCTAGCCCTTTGGATCTCTGGCCCTTGGCGGTGGCTCTTATCCGGAATCGGTGGGCTGTTGCCGTCTATCGGGACTTTGGGTGGGAATGAACCCCTGAGGTCCAGACCGCAATCAGTAGATTTGTCTGAGCCCGGTTGCTTCTGGGCTAGAACGGGGTCTGAGTACCCTGCCTGGTGCTCCGGTTGACTTGTTAGCTCCCCGATTCGGGTACGAAGGGTCACCACCCTCTTCTCGGTCCCTACGGTTCCGCAGTTCAGTCCCTGACCGGACTCCTGCAGACGGCCATCACCGTCTTGCCTGCCTGACAGTTCCAAGGGGTCCTAGGCTCTGCCCTAGGCCCCTGACTCTCAGCTCGCCACTTTTACTCCTCTCACTACTCCTCTCCCCACTCGACTCACTTGTCCTTTCCCTGCCTCAGGCCAGCAGACTCCTCGGACGGCGTGACTATCCGCCTGGCTCCGCCCAACTGGTGTGCCTGACTAGACCTGAGGGAGGCGGTCAGGACTTGTTGGCTGCTGGTGCCTCACTGGGGTGGGGGTGTGTGTGGTGTTGTGTGTTGTTACCTGTGACCCCTGGGGGTCCAGGGCGTCACAGATCCTGGGTAAATTTATGTATTTTACCTCCTTCAGTTTTTTTGCAGTATGCAAACAAACGGAAGGCACACGGATGACATACGGACCGTATATGGAACAGAAACGGATGCCACACGGATGCACCTGTAAAAAAAACAAACTGTTTTTTGTGGACCGCGAAAACGGATCGGTCGTGTGAATGAAGCGCTATTCTGGTCTGCCGTTTATAAACAGCAGGCAGAAATAAGTGAATAGCGCCCCCTAGCGTCAGAAAATCTCCGTGGTTTCAGGGGGTAGCTGAGACCCTGGAGATCATGATTTAGGCCGTTTTTTCCGGTCCCCGCTCACGTGATCACCAGTATACACCGTATACCGATGATCACGTTACAGTAAATGACAGCGTCGGTAAAAAATTATTTATCTCCCATCTGGCATGAACAAACATGTCAGATGGGAGATAAATCTCCTCCCCGGTCCCCCGGTGTCGCCAAAGTGTCTCCCCCCGACCCCTCCCGGAAATCCAAGATGGCCGCGCGCACAGCAGTGCGCCAGACGCATTCACCCTACTCCTCTGATTTCTGTCACATGTGCCATGACACATGCGACAGAAAACTCCTCTCCAGGCCCTGCCAGGTCACCCTCTATAACCCCACCGGTGTTCCCCGGTGTCCCACGGTATCTGTGGAGTGTTAATCTCCGGCGGCCCTCTCCTTCACAATAGACGCTGCCGCATGCACAGAGCGGCTGTCAGCTCAGCTTCCTGTGGTCAGACACAGTGAGTGGTGGTTATACATCTGTAAGCTAAATGGGCGGCACGGTGGCTCAGTGGTTAGCACTGCAGTCTTGCAGCGCTGACGTCCTGGGTTCAATTCCCACCAAGGACACCATCTGCAATGAGTTTGTATGTTCTCCCCATGTTTGCGTGGGTTTCCTCCGAGTACCCAAAGACATACAGATAGGGAATTTAGATTGTGAGCCCCAATGGGGACAGTGTTCCCAATGTATGTAAAGCACTATGGAATTAATAGCGCTATATAAATGAATTATTATTATTATTATTGCAATGCCCTGCTCATGAGGTAAGGAACATAGTTGATCAGGAGAGCTATACTACATTTCCAAATGGAGGTATGTGCTATTTCTGTTGCCCTGCTGAACGACTACCAAACATGAGAGTCCGTTATACGCCAGAAGAAAACACATCTAAATAGCGAGCTCTGTTGTTTAGTATTCATTCAGCTGGATAACTGGACTTAAAGGGGTATTCCATCTCCAAGATCCTATCCCCAATATATAGTAGGTGGAATAGCAGTAATATCAGCAAATACCAATATTTGGAAATGTAGAATAGTTCTCCTGATTAGGCATGCCCTTACCTCATGAGCAGGGCATTGCAGCTTTGATAGCAACCGTTACGACATGGACTCTGCTGCTGTGGACCCAGGGAGAGTGGGTGCAGATTCATTGCACCCACACTCCTCACATGGAGGGTCTGCACTCCTAGAAAATGGGGGATACGTTCACCGAGCGTGTCCCCCCATATTCTAGACGGTCGAGAGTCGTTGTGGGACCCCCTTATTTATTTTCTTACAAAAAATTGGTGAAAGAGGGAATGTTTTGGGGAGTGTTTTTTCAAATAATTTTTTTTTGTCTATTTTTTTGTTAGTACTGACAGTTTGTGATGTCGGGTATCTGACAGACGCCATGACATCACAAACTGCTGGGCTTGATGTCAGGTGACCTTACAGCTAGTAGCAACCCCATTTATTACCCCATTTGCCACTGCACCAGGGCACGGGATGAGCTGGGGTGAAGCGCCAGGATTGGCGCATCTAGTGGATGCGCCACTTCTGGGGCGCCTGCGGCCTGCTATTTTTAGGCTGTGAAGGGCCAATAACTATGGACCTTCCCATCCTGAGAATACCAGACCACAGCTGTCCACTTTACCTTGGCTGGTGATCCAATTTGGGGGGACCCTACTTTTTTTTTGTAATTATTATTATTTATAAAATAATTATAAAAAAAGAGCCTGGGGTGACCTCCACATTGGATCACCAACCACGGTAAAGCTGCCAGCTGTGGTTTTCAGGCTACAGCCGTCTACTTTACCCTAGCTGGCTATCAAAAATAGGGGGACCCCCACGGCCAGGATTAAAATAAACAATACCCTCACCGACCCTCTTGACATTAAAAATGGCACAAGGCAGGGTTGCCCCTTATCCCCCCTACTCTTTGTCTTGGTCATGGAGCCATTGCTAACCTCCATTCAACAGGACCGGGACATTGAGGGGTTTAATCTGCAGGGAGTTCACCACAAGTCCGCCGCCTTTGCCGACGACTTGTTGGTGGTAATGTCCAGGCCGGAGAGGGGTTTCCCTGCCTTTATGAAATTATTAGAGGAATATGGCCGCTGGTCTAACTTCAAAATTAACCTATCCAAATCAGAAGCGTTAAGCATTAATATCGCCAGCAAAGTTACTAAATCTCTCCAAAACAAGTTCCCTTTTCGATGGCCAAATAGTCACATAACATACTTAGGCATTAAGTTGGGGAAAACCTTCAAGTCCCTATTTGATCTCAACTACAAGCCCCTTCTTCCTAAACTTACCGCACAAATAGCCTCGTGGAAGGCTCCCTTCCTTTCGTGGATGGGTCGGAAAAATTTAATTAAAAGCATTATACTTCCAAAGTTTATTTACCTTTTTCAAATGCTACCCATACCAATTCCCACAGCTTTTCTCTCTCAGTGTAAAGGCTACTTTACACACTGCGATATCGGTCCCGATATCGCTAGTGTGGGTACCCGCCCCCATCTGTTGCGCGACACGGGCATATCGCTGCCCGTGCCGCACAACATCGCCCACAGCCGTCACACATACTTACCTGTCCGGCGACGTCGCTGTGACCGGCGAACCACCTCCTTTCTAAGGGGGCGGTCCGTGCGGCGTCACAGCGACGTCACTGAAACGTCACTGAACCGCCGCCCAATAGCAGCGGAGGGGCGGAGATGAGCGGGACGTAACATCCTGCCCACCTCCTTCCTTCCTCATAGCGCCCGGGAGGCTGGTAGGGAGAGCTTCCTCGCTCCTGCGGCGTCACACGCAGCGATGTGTGCTGCCGCAGGAGCGACGAACAACCTCGTTACTGCTGCAGTAACGATAATTGGGAATGGACCCCCGTGTCGCCGATTAGCGATTTTGCATGGTTTTGCAACGATGCAAAATCGCTTATCGATGTCACACGCAACGGCATCGCTAATGCGGCCGGATGTGCGTCACAAAATCCGTGACCCCAACGACTCCACATTAGCGATGTCGTAGCGTGTAAAGCCCGCTTTACTCTTTAATCTCCAACTACGTCTGGAACAAACATAAACCGAGAATCAACTTTCAAACATTGAACCTCCCAAGGGACAGGGGGGGCATGGGATTACCCAATATTTCGTTATATTACCAAGCCGCCGTCCTTTCCAGAACGGTAGACTGGATCAGACGCCCACCGACTAAATTGTGGATATCTATAGAAGAATACCTAGCCCCCACCCCTCTACGAGCTATGCTACTTTCCCCTGCAAACCAGAGGGATAAAAGATCCTTCACAAATGAGCTTACGAGAACTCTCTTGCACAAATGGAAGGAAAACAGAGAGATATTGGCCCCGCCTCTCTCCCCTTTAACCCAAGTTTCCGACATATTAGATGCCGATGTAAACCAAGCCGCGTCCACGAAATCCACATTTCTGACCAATGTGAATGTTCTGTTAGCTGATCTTTTGGTGGACGGCTCTTTGATATCTGAACAGGAGATGGGTATGAACCCAGGCCTCTCTAAGCTCACATTTCTTCATCATACAAAGTTAAAACATGTGATTCATCCATTATTACCTCATACTCATCTCGACAGACCTTTAACTGCATTTGAATCTTTTTGCATGCAAGCCCGGGCTCCCAGGAAAATTCTTTCTAACCTGTACCATACCCTGCTTACAAAAAAACTGGTGGTAAAGAGAGCATATATACTAAGATGGGAAAGGGACCTGAGTACTACATTTACCGATTTACAAACGAGCCAAATTTACAATGCCTCACATGGTCCGTCATGTTGTGTGAGAGTTCAAGAGAATTCATTTAAAGTGATTGCGAGATGGTACATTGTCCCCACCTCGTCTAGTACATGGAGCTCTTCCAACTCAGAACAATGCTGGCGATGCGGGAGGGACAAGGGAACATATTTACATGTGTGGTGGACTTGTCCGATTATCCAGACCTTCTGGCGGATGGCATCACAGTTAATATTTGACCTCACAGGCAAACAGGGGGTTCTGGAACCTGGACAAATGCTTCTGAACTTCCCAATCTGGCCTAAAGATAAAGCTTCTTCAAAACTGGCGTCATTTGTAGGCTCAGCCTGTAAACTTCTCATAGCCCAATTGTGGCGCACAACGAAAATTCCCACTCTCACGCAGCTCTTGCTGAAGATCGATCAATTATATCACGTTGAAGAATTCTCAGCCCTTTCACGTCAAAATATGCTCTCTTTCCTTCAAGTCTGGAAGGCTTGGCAGGCCTATAAGTCTAAACCTCAATTTTCAATAGTGACTTCGCAGACGGCAGCATAGGGGATTGTAAGTCACCCTTCCCCCCACCAATGAGATGAATGACAGCTGTCTAACCATCCTTGCCACAGATTGAATGGATCTAAGACCAAAATCCTCTCCTTTCTTCTCTCCTTTCTATCTCTTTCCCCTTTCCTTTCGTCTCTTGAACCCTCTAACTCTAATCCCGTAACTGAATTTCATGCGATAAAAATTCGCTCTCCTGGATTCTAGCTCCCCCCCTACTTCTAGTTTCTATGATACTTGTTGTTAAAAATTGTTGCATATTAATACAGAAACCAGGCAACTAATTTAATTCGGGCTTTCCCACTACCCGATGGTTAAGTTTATTATTTGGAAAGCTCAGACAACACATAAGTAATCTGAGTCATAGAGTTAAAATGGGAAGCGTCGGATGCAAATGTAATTGTATTAGTCAAGACTGTGATTTCTGATGATTGTGTATTTTTATTTTCTTTTGCTTCAATAAACAAAACATTAAAACAAACAAAAATGGGGGGACCCCACGTCATTTTTTTTAAACTATTTTTTTAATGGGCTTCCCTGTATTTTGATTGCCAGCCAAGGTAACGCCAGGCAGATGGGCTGGCAACCTGTAGCTGTCTGCTTTATCTGCGCTGAGAATCAAAAATACCGCGGAGCGCTACGTCATTTTTTTAATGATTTATTTTTACAGTTCTGTCATGTCAGGCAATCAAAATACACGGAAGCACTTTTTTTTTTAGTTATTTAAATAAATAATTAAAAAAAAAAAATATGGGCTCCCGCTGCATTTTTTGTATTGCTAGCTATGGGTAATCCAAGCAGCTACTGGCTGCCAACCCCCACTGCTTGGTGTTACCTTCACTGGCAATGGAAAATCCAGAAAAGCATTTTTTTACTTTTTTTGCCAAAAAACTAAAAAAAAAAAAAATGACGTGAGCTTCTCCATCTTTTTGTATGCTAGCCAGGTACAGCAGGCAGGTACGGCTGCCCCCAACCCCCAGCTGCCTATTTGTACCCGGCTGGGAATTTAAAATATAGGGAAACCCTTTTTTTAATTATTTCATGAATTTCATGAAATAATTAAAAAACAAATGACATGGGCTTCTCCCCATTTTTGTGTCCAGCCAGGTACAACTAGGCAGCTGGGGATTGGAATCCGCAGCACAGGTTAGCCCGAGGTTTCTGGGCGCCTCTGCTGCGAATTGCAATCCGCAGCCGCCCCAGAAAATGGCGCTTTCATAGAAGCGCCATTATCTGGCGCTGTAGCCAACTCTTCCAGCAGCCCTGAAGCCGGGTGGCTTGCTGAGTAATCATCATGAGTTAATACTGGCTTTGTATTACTAGCTAGTATTAAGCCAGAGATTCTTAATATCAGGCAAGTTTGACCCGGCCATTAAGAATCTATAATAAAGGGTTAAAAAAAAGACACCACGCACAGTTAAAATACTTTAATAGAAATAAATACACAGACACATTACAGACTCCATGTGTATTACTCCCTTTTATCCCTCCACGATCCATGGTCTTCTGTCTTCTTTCTCCTTCAACACATTCAGCTCTGCTACATCAGCAGCGGTGCATGTGAGAAAGGACGCTGCTTCCCGTGCAGCCTGAGTGATCAGAGGCTCCGTGCTGAATAGCGGTGATGTCACCATTGACAGGCGAGTTGCTATAGCAACGGTGATCTCCGTTATTAACCGGCTGTGGCAGCCGGTGAATAAGGGAACAGAGAAGCAGACCGGGAAACCGACCGTGTGCCAGAGCATCTCACCAGTACACGGAGATACACAAACAATCACCGCGTACTGGAGAGATGCACTGACAGGACCTAGGACAGGCCATGACGTCTAGCCATGTGACCAGTCTGTAGCCAATGAGATAACAGACACGTGACTGGTCACATGCTATTTTGACAACATCACGTAGGTCCTGTCATCACTGCTGGTTACCGGGAAGACGCAGCGATTATCGGGAGGAATAGCGGCAGGAGACAGAGTGCAGGACGCATCCCGGGGACCGGTAAGTGATATGGCAATGTTTATTAACTGTATGTGTACATTTATAACGTGTTTTTATGTGTTTGTGATTGCCTCCCATTGTTTCCTATGGGGTTCGAGCGGTTCGCCGAACCAGTTCGCCGAACCGAACTCGAACGAGACCTCCGTTCGGCGAACCAAGCTCGAGCCGAACCGCGACCAGTTCGCTCATCTCTAATCAGGATATCACTCACAGGACCAGCAATCACAGGCAAAGCAGTGCTAAGCTTATAGCCGGCACTGGTTCACTGGAAATGTCAGCTTTTAAGGCATCCAAGGTCCGGAAGTGAGGCCCGAGAGAAGGCTCCACCCCCTAGCCATGTGGACGGGGAGGCGAACCATGACAGTACCCCCTCCTCAAGGGGGGGGCACCGGACCCCCAGGATATTTCCGGTGGAAAGCCGCAATCAACCGATCGGCCCGCACGGATCGAGCCGGCACCCAGGTCCTGTCATCCGGACCGTAACCCTTCCAATGGATCAGATACTGGAGGGAACTAGGAACCCAACGAGAATCGATAATATGCTGGATCTCGTACTCCTCCTCACCGTCCACAAATATTGGAGCCGGGGGCGTCTGAGAATCCACCACAGATAGAACAAATGGATTAAGCAAGGAGGTATGAAATACGTTAGGAATACGCAAGGTCTGGGGCAGTTGTAACCGAAAGACCACCGGGTTGATCACTTCAATGATCTCATAGGGTCCTATAAACTTAGGACCCAACTTAGCAGACGGAACCCTAAGCCTAATATTCCGAGTGGACAGCCACACTTTGTCCCCCACTTGAAAGGGGGGTCCCAGAGAACGGCATTTGTCCGCTTGGCGTTTCTGGGACTGTTGAGCGTCTCGATACACCGTCGTACCTCCTTCCACACCTCCCCCAGATGCTGAACGACTGACTCGGCCCCTGGACACCCTGAATCCATTCTAGAGAAGGTCCCGAAGTGAGGGTGAAACCCGTAATTACAGAAGAAGGGAGAAGTCCCCGTAGACTGATGGACTCTGCTATTGAATGCAAACTCCGCAAGGGGCAAAAACGTACACCAATCCTCCTGCTGAGCAGAAACCAAGCACTGCAGGATTTGCTCAAGGGTCTGATTCGTCCTCTCCATCTGCCCATTGGACTCGGGATGATAGGCGGACGAGAAGGACAACTCAATTCCCAACCGCCTGCACAAGGCCCTCCAAAACCGAGAAATGAATTGTACCCCCCTGTCAGACACAACATTCAGGGGCAACCCATGGAACTGAACCACCTGGTCAATAAAGTGGTTGGCAAGGGCCGCAGCATTAGGTAGACCGGAGAGGGGAACAAAATGTGCCTGTTTACTAAAACGATCCACCACCACCCACATCACAGTCATACCATTTGAGACAGGGAGGTCCGTAATGAAATCCATGGACAAGTGGGTCCATGGTCTTTCAGGAACAGGTAATAGAACCAGTTCCCCGGCCAGCCGGTTACGACATACCTTAGCACGGGCACATGTAGCACAGGCAGACACAAACCCAGCAACATCTGAGTGAAGAGATGGCCACCAAAACAGTCGAGCAACAGCCTTGCGAGTGGCTGTAATTCCAGGATGGCCGCTAAGTACGAACTCATGGAAATCTTGAAGTACTCGTATCCGGAGGTGCAAAGGGACAAACAGTTTAGTGTCTGGAGCGGAAGATGGAGCTGAGCCTCCCTGACCTCAGCCTCTAACTTGGATGACAAGGTAGCGACCACCACCCCTCGCGGAAGAATGGAGGAAGGATGCTCGGGAGGTGACACCAGGTCCAAACTACGGGACAGTGCATCTGCCCTCACGTTTTTAGACCCCGGCTGAAAAGTAATACAAAAATGTAATCTAGAAAAAAAAAAGAGCCCACCTCGCTTGTCGAGGCGTCAATCTCTTGGCGGACTCAATATACGCAAGGTTTTTATGATCAGTGATGACAGTAATACGGTGAACAGCACCCTCCAAAAAATGCCTCCATTCTTCAAATGCCAACTTTACCGCCAATAATTCACGGTTACCCACATCATAATGCCTCTCAGCCGGAGTGACTTTCTTGGAGAAGAATGCACATGGTCGCAGATTAGTCAGAGTAGCAGGGCCCTGAGAGAGAACAGTTCCCACCCCCACCTCTGAGGCGTCCACCTCCACAATAAACGGCGCCTCGAGGTCAGGCTGTACCAGGACCGGGGCGGACATGAACCGGTCCTTTAACTCAAGAAAAGCCTGGACAGCCGTTTGTGACCAGTTCTGCAGATCTGCCCCTTTCCGTGTAAGGTCAGTCAATGGCTTGGCAATTTGAGAAAACCCCTTAATGAACCTTCGATAATAATTTGCGAAACCCAAAAAGCGTTGTAGCGCCTTGATATCCCTGGGTTGCACCCAATCCACGATAGCCTGCACCTTTCCTGGGTCCATTTTAAACCCATCACGAGAAAGGAGTAAAAACAAAAAAGGCTATTTCCTGAACAGAGAAAACACATTTTTCAAGCTTGGCAAACAGATGGTTATCACGTAATCTCTGTAATACTGAGCGAACATGCGTAATATGCGTATCCCTATCGGCAGAATAAATCAAAATGTCATCGAGATAGATGACCACAAAACGACCAAGAAAATCAAAGAAGATATCATTGATGAAATTTTGAAACACCGCAGGAGCATTTGTTAGACCAAAAGGCATCACCAAATTCTCAAATAACCCCTCTGACGTCAGAAAGGCCGTTTTCCACTCATCCCCTTCTCTAATACGGATAAGATTATAGGCCCCCCTGAGGTCTAGTTTGGTAAACCACCGGGTTTCAGAGAGTTGGTTGTAGACATTAGGGATGAGTGGAGGTGGATACGTTTTTTTCACAGTAATTTTGTTCAATTCTCGGAAATCGAGATATGGCCTTAATCCTCCGTCCTTCATCTTTACAAAAAAGAACCCAGTGGCCACAGGGGAAGAAGAAGGATGGATATGCCCTTTACGTATATTATCAGATATGTATGATTTCATAGCAGCCCATTCTGGACCCGAGAGGTGATATAAACGGGCCTTGGGCAATTTGGTAATGGGAAGCAAATCGATGGCACAGTCATATGGGCGATGAGGCGGAAAAACCTCGGCCTCTGTTTCCGAGAATACGTCTCCGTAGTCCCTCAGGTATTCCGGAAGACCCTCAGGACTTACGGAGAACACAAGTACAGATTGTAAACACCTTTTATGACAAGCAGGACTCCATTTGACTATGGTACGACACTCCCAATCAATAACGGGATTATGTAACATTAACCATGGATACCCCAACACTAATCCAGCAGGGAGATTGGCCATTACAAAACAAGAAATAGTTTCAGAATGCTGAGACCCGATCACCAGAGTAAATTTTTCTGTAGCAAACCGAATGAGGTTTTGAGGCAGCAGTGTTTTATCAATTGCCAGGAGTTGAATGGGTCCTTCTAACCTCACTGTCCCTAACTCTAATCTTTGGACCAACTCAGAGTCAATGAAGTTCATAGCGGACCCACAGTCAACAAAGGCAGTAGCAGACCAGACCGACTCCTTGACCCAGAGGTCAACATTCAGAAGTATCTTATTGGAGGAGAGGAAAGGTATCTGATAGTCTGGGCAACTTCCTCGACCGTTACCCAGACTTAGAAATTTCCCGACGACTGTTTAGCAAAGGGGCAAGCCGGGCAGTGTTTCCTCCAGTGTCCATGGTGTCCACAATAGAAGCACAGCTTGAGATCATGGCATCTTCTCCTCTCCTTCTCATCCAGACTGATGGCTCCAACTTCCATGTGTTCCGTAGCCGGCAACAAAGAAAGTGCCCTAGGTAGAGGGGGCGGAATCTCACGCATGGTGCCCCTTCTTTCCCGTAATCTGCGGTCCATACGAACGGCCTCCGTCATCGCATCATCCAAGGTGCTGAGAGGATGGTGCAGAGCCAAGGCATCTTTCAGTGAGTCTGAAAGACCTCTCCGGAATTGGCACCTAAGTGCAGAATCATTCCACCGTACCTCAGTGGACCACTGCCGAAACTCAGAACAATATAGCTCAGCAATGTGGTTTCCCTGAGTGAGACACATGATCCTGTCCTCAGCCACCCATACACGGTCTGGTTCATCATATATCACCCCGAGGGAGTCAAAGAAGAGGTCAACCGAATGCCGTTCCGGGGCCGAAGGGGGTAGTGAAAATGTCCAGGTCTGGGGAACCCCTCTAAGCAATGACATGATGATCCCCACCAGCTGGGTCTCATTCCCCGAGGACCGAGGCTGGAGAGTGAAAAGGAGCCTGCAACTCTCCCTAAATGTCCAAAATAGGTTTTTCTCCCCCAAGAATTTATCGGGAAGCATTACCGTGGGTTCGGGGGAGGTCAGTTGGACATCAGTGGGACTATGCTGTCCTACGGTTTGTGAGGTAGCTGCTGTGGAGACACGGGGCTCAGTGGGTGCTCTCGTCCACTAAAACCCGCCGCCTTTAGAAAGACAGCGTGGCTCAGGGCTCATCCCAACTGAACGCCGGCCTCCTTAACCGTGGGCGTAACACTACTCAGACAACACAGGGTGGGGGAACCACAATAATTAGACTTTATTGGATCCCTAAACAATTAACGGCACATAACACATAACCAGCAAAACACAAAAGTAACAGGCAACAGAGTCTCACCCTTCCGCTGGCTCACCAAGGATTTAGAATGTCCTTGCCTCAGAGGTTCCAGGGCCGCTTACTCCAATCCAGCAGCACCCCGCTTTTGGCGGGCACCCACCGAGAAAGGAATAATGCCAGATTTAGGAAGCTGTCTGAGGTCTGAAAAGTCTGTAACAGGTGACTGAACTGTCCCAACCTGAGTGTCCTCCTTAGGTAGTCCTGGTATGATGATACAATCCTGGCAGCCGGAGTCGAAATCCCTAGGCTGTGGATATGGTCTCCAACCGGAACCGGAGTCCCTAGATTGAAGCCATAAGATTTCCTGATCCTCTAGTCAGCTCCGAAGAGCTTAGACTGGATCGATCAGCATCCATCAACCTGGTGGCTTAAAGAAGTCCCTTTGTATAGCCACAGCCTTCCACTTAGATACACTGCGTCCTCATCGATTGGTTGGACAAGAGTGCCTCTCCCATTGGATGAATCTCAAGCTGCATGGACAATGTTCATCCAAATGATGTCTACAGAAAGACTGAAGATATCTACATGGAGTCTGCAAGTCACAGACTCAACAATGGCTACTAAGGTAATCACATTAGCAATACACAACTACAATACAATGGTTACTGGAAAAGTCTGGAGAACAATACGTCTGGCTTTCAGTGGCCAACACAATTACATTGAGTCAACAAGAGTCTTGTAAAAACAATGAGGGACTTCTCCCCCGTCTATAAACAATCTATCATGCTGTCTGGCTGAATTTTAAGAAACTTTAACCCATGAGAGTCCATGTCGTCACAGCTGCCACTGAGGTGGTCCTCGCAGAAGCGGAGACCTCACTCTGCAGCATATTGTGTGAAGGTACCAGGGTGCGATGCTCTGCAGCCAAATCCTACACCAGCTGCGTAAGGTTGGCTACTTGCTCGCACAAAGTACTGAGTGGATCCATTACAGTCTTTTAGCCTGCAAAGTTGGATCCCACTACCAAGAAATAAATGTCTTTTTTTTTTCTCTTTCTCCTATGGGAGATAAAGTCTATTGAGGCCGGCTATACTGTCATGCTGCCACCAGGGGGAGCCAGAGCTCTGCAGCAGAAGACACTACACAGAGCAACGAGAACCAGGAAGTAAATACACAGCGTTCTCATACACTGCCTCACAGCACAGCTGAGAAACAGAGCTGCAGGGCATGCGAGGAATAGTCAGGTAGGCTGGGTCGATCACCGTACGGGAAAAAGCAGAAGCGGAGTCAAAGTCAGGCCAAGGTCAGTACCGGAGGAAGCAACTGAGTGGGGAAATAGGAGAGGGGACAGAGGACAGGAGGGACGACCAGGGGATGGAACACAGACAAGGGCACGGGGGCACAGGAACAGATAGATCAGGATATCACTCACAGGACCAGCAATCACAGGCAAAGCAGTGCTAAGCTTATAGCCGGCACTGGTTCACTGGAAATGTCAGCTTTTAAGGCACCCAGGGTCCGGAAGTGAGGCCCGAGAGAAGGCTCGGCCCCCTAGCCATGTGGACAGGGAGGCAAACCATGGCATACTCCTAGTCCTGTTTTTGTGAATGGTATGAGTTATATGGAGTTAGCATAAAATGCACAATACAATGAAAATCTGGATATATTTGTCGCTAAGTTCCTGTGATTGTGCATTTAACATTTTTTCATCTGAGCAAATCCTTTTGCTTCTCAGGAATTGCCCGATGGGAATAGTTGACTTGGGGTGTGACAAGGTGGCATGAAGGAGCGTGTGCGTGAAAAAGAGAAATAGATAAAAAAAAATCACTTGTAGTATTCATCTGTATGTCCAAAAAGTAAACCAAATCAACTTTATTGGAGAGATAACCAAATATTTATACAAACTCTCATCTTTTGTTGGGTTGGGGTCGGTCACAGCTTAAAATTAACCATTATAATTATGCAACCGAATATACCATTTCAAACGAGGCGTAATGCCACTCCTGGTGCAATCAGCCTTCACTTAACATCCACCATTTTCAACCACTGACCGCTGTGACTTAAAACAATATAACATACAATAAAGGGGAGGAAGGGTGGGACAGCAGCACACTGTGTCCAGGGTGGCCAGCAGCACAGCAGCGTCCAGGTCTCAGGGTGAGGAGAGGCCGAATCCAGGAAGTAAGGGGAATTATATAGGGGAACCAATACTAAGGAAAACAGTGAGATTGGACACCTTAAAGGGGGCAGGGTTCGGGCATGGGAGACGGATTTTAACCCCTTACATACCGGGCTCAGAAGTCAGGGTACATTCAGTGCAGCCCCACTGACCTGCCCTGCAGACTGCTGAGACCCCACCACTGCACCAATCTTCCATGCCCAAATAAAACACACAATTGTAGTAAACCAAATCAACTTTATTGGAGAGATAACCAAATATTTATACAAACTCATCTTTTGTTGGGTCAGTCACAGCTTAAAATTAACCGTTGTAATTATGCAACCGAATATACAAATATTTCAATCGAGGCGTAATGCCAGCCCGGACTCCCGGTGCAATCAGCCTTTGCTTAACATCCACCATTTTCAACCACTGACCGCCACGGAGGAGCAAAAGTTGCTAGACTGCGCTCCGACCCCCACCCATAAAAAAGAAGGCCTGCTCAATGCCTTCTTGAAGGCCTAATAAAATAGCTGCCTGTGCCTGATGGAGTTTTACCATGTCGGACCTCATGGGACAGGAACAGAGCTCATCACCGAATACGAAAAGCTTGGGCGATACCGCACCATCTATGAAGAAAGGACAAAATTAGTGAAGCAATAAATGAAGTCTACCATAACGCACAAAACAAGAGGAACGCCAACTACCGATGTGTTGAAAATCAGGGTTGGCAAACCAGCCCGTGCAGCCTCGGTAGCAGCACCCATCCTAAAAGAATGTGTACCAAACTCGAAAGGGTTAGGCCAAGAAAACCAAAGACACTTACGAAAAAAGGAACAAGAACTGGAACTTTTCACAGCTAGGGACTATCCTCTAGAGGTAGAAGGAAACACCGGAGCTGAGCACCGCATATAGTTAACCAAAGCAATACCTGCCAGACGGATCCGTTCCTGGTCTTACAAACCCAAACACGCAAACCGCCCGAAGACCACCGGAACTGTGCTTTGCAAAAACAACTTCTCACCGATTCGCAAAGCGTCAAAAAAGGCCAAGCCAAAGGAAAACGCAAAAAGAACCGATTCAAAAGTGGGCAAACAAAATTACATGCACAATCAATTGCCACCATGTAACGCTATGGACAGATCCAAAAACCCCTGGGAAATGAAAGCAAGCTTTTTCAGGTGGGAGGTGAAAAAACCATTGCTTTGGAATCAATTTCAATACCCAAGAAGGGTAACCAAAAGTAAAGCCAAAGCGCAGCTGAGCAACAGCCTCTTTATTGGGGTACCGTTCGAGCCACGGTCCCATCGCGAGAACACCCACTGGCGTCCTTATCCAGCGTGTTTGATAGTTTCTCTGGCAATGTTGTGGACGAACTAAGGCACTGGGTTGCTGCATGTGCTCCGCCACAAGCGGAGCACTTATGCCTGAATTTACATAGGCCAAAGAAGCGGCAGTGGCCTTCGTTAAATAACCAACACGTGCCAGGTCTATGAACGGCCACTGATAGGGGACGGCAGAGATGCTAAGGTGAAAGGGGTCATAAGTGTTCTGGGCCAGCATTAAACGCAGCCAAGTGCCAAGTGTCCGTGGCTTTAAATTCCCAACCCAACTGGGGTTGAAGGGCCAAACGATGATGAAAATCCTCGTCGTAACGCCACCAAGCTGATCCCCCATGTGACTTGTAGGAATTATAAATGGTGTCGAGATATATAAACATCTCAGAACAGCGCTCAGGGTGCTTCTGTCCCATGACACATCCCATAACAAAAAATGCCTGAAGCCAGTTGTTAATGGGCTTAGCCACTTTTGGCCTCCTCTCGAAAGGACGATCAGATGAGCTCCGTTCCTTGTCAACTAACTGTACGTTAATTGGTTGAAACTAAAGACCATACATCAACATAATCATTCGCCCATATTTTTTGGACAGTCTCAGCATCCAAATGGGATCCCAAAGGGGCAATACCGCACTAGAAAGCATCTCTGTGAATGTCAGCACGAGGCGGGAGGTCAGACTGTGTAGGAGGTTAACCAGCTAAAGAAGGGTTAATTACTATATCCCCTGCCTGTAAATTAGCTAACAGTGTCTGAATAGTCGCTGCCATGCCCGCACTACCCCCCTCACGCCCCCAAGTATTGGTACTCACCAGCATCCGGAAGGGGAGCGACAGCAGGCTCCTGGAGAGGATCAACAAACGTCTCCCTCTGAGGAGGTCAGGAACGACGGCGATGATGCCCATGGGGTACACATTTGCAGCCCCCTGCACCAAAGATGGCAGGTGAGGAGCTGCAACTGAGCAAAGGGGCCAGAAGGGCTTATTACTGCCCCAGCACCCAGGGGTGCATCCTGCTGGAGAAACTGAGGGGGCACCATGCCTGCAGACCCCTGGTTCATAGTGTCATGGTGTCCCCCTGTTATTCTTAGTGACGGTGGTGGCTGTTTAACTAGCGGTTTGGGGACGCAGGGGTTAACTAATACCGGCCACGGCTCCACACTGCCGGAGGAACAGTGTCGGTGTGCGGCAGCCACGGCCAGAAGCTGGGAGGGAGTGAGGAGCTGAGAGGGAGTGAGGGGTGAGGGATCTGCATGAGTTGATGGTACATCAGGGTTAATAGCTACCGGGAGGAAATTAGTGGGGCTAGTCGGGAGGCGCGCACACGACAAGTACGCATGTGTGGTGCCCCAGCAGTCTGGTTGCCACAGCAGTGTTGCCCTCCTCAAAAGGTTTAATGCTGAGCCTGGAGATAGTTGAGGAAATCCATTAGCCAGTAAGTACCATCATCTGTTACGGGGGGACCGGCAGATTAGGACTAGGGGGTATATATCCTAATCGCCAGTCGGGGCCCACCGTGCTCCAGATGACAAAGGAGCTGCTGGCACCTGAGGGTTAGGCGGAGACTATAGAGCTGGATGGCTCTGAGATAACCCAGGAACTCTGGGAACCGGTCACGTGTGTTGGGACACGTCAGACCGGACGACAACCCGATTAGCGTTTTGGTGCACCTAGCGCTACACCAACCACGTGTGCAGGAAACACGTCAGGCCGGGTGGTAACCAGGTAGCATTGACCGGAAGACCGCCACGAAAGCGCCCTGTCGGCCACGTGTGTAGGACACGTCAGGCCGAGCGGTCCTCCGATTAGCGTTTCTGGCCACCTCTCTCTCGACTGGCCACATGTGTGTAGGACACGTCAGGCCAGATGGGTTTACCAGTAGCGTTGACCGGGAAGCCGAGGAGGATAAGGAACACCCTGTTAACTCCACAGGGGTCCTGGGGTACGCTGTCCGTGCGCGTAGGGGACACAACCGGACAGGTGGCGCAGCAGGTGCGTTGTCCGTGTGCGTAGGGGGCACAATCGGACAGGTGGCGCAGCAGGTGCGTTGTCCGTGTGCATAGGAGACACAATCGGACAGGTGGCGCAGCAGGTGCGTTGTCCGTGTGCGTAGGGGGCACAATCGGACAGGAAGCACAGCAGCCGCAACCCAGTTAATGCCACTGGGCTGCTATAGCAAGACTGGAACGGCAGGAGGGAAGCACGGCGCCTGACCCTGATGTGCCGAGCCACGAATCTTGGCGTGACAGGCACCGTTCGCCTAACCCTACCTACCGCTTCCCAACATAGGCTTATGCCGCAATGAGGCTCTAACATGGAGTTGTGCTCTGACTGAGCAAAAGTGAAGACTGCGCACCTCCATGTTGTCTCCAGCCCCTTTTATAACCTGGGTCCACCCCAAACCCAGGGTGGAACCACCAAGGTCTAATAGCAGAGTGCCGTGTCATCAGTGACGTCACATGCGACCTATCCGGAACCGCCACGTCATTGATTACCTCATGGCAGCCACGCCCCAAACACTTCAACAGTCATCGTCTGACGACCAATACTGAGGTGCCAGGTCATAGGGGCGGGCCTCTGCGAGCCAGTCCGGAGTTGCCACGTCATCAGGACACCTGACACCCTCTGCCCTATCAGGGCCTGCCACCTCACGGACATGCTCAGTGAGGTCCTTACCGGACCTAGCCTC
Organism: Anomaloglossus baeobatrachus; assembly: GCF_048569485.1. Classification (NCBI taxonomy): domain Eukaryota; kingdom Metazoa; phylum Chordata; class Amphibia; order Anura; family Aromobatidae; genus Anomaloglossus; species Anomaloglossus baeobatrachus. Next base: position 226,576 of record NW_027443515.1, on the reverse strand, counting down.
TGATGCACTAAGTGCCTGAGCATGCCCAGTAGCCTGAGCAACAGGCTCAGAAAGCAGACTATCAGTTTGAGCATGCTCAGTAGGCACATCCCAGAACTTAGACACAGCACGAAGTCCAAGTACCTGTGCAAAGAGGCTGTTAGGGTTAATTGTGGGAGCATGCTCAGTAGCCTGAACTGAGGACTTAGTCTCAGACATAACACAATCAGGCTGAGCATGCTCACTAGGCAAAACACCGGGCTTAAACTCTGGCTGGGGTAAATCGGCGCACGCATGCGCACTAGCCGCCTCTCCACACTTAGACGTGGTGGAAGGAACAGCCAACTGGAGGCACGGCCAAGAACGGCAACCGGCGCCTGGGCGCAACAGGAACCGCAGCAGGCTGCTTGCGGCTATGGCGGCGCCGGTTCGTAACATCATCCAACACAGTTTCTCTCCCAGAGCAGCAGAGGGAGCTCTTAATCTGGAGTTCCAGGGAGGATCCCTTAAGCTCTGACCTAGGGGAGGAGTTAGTTAGTCTGTGAGGAGAGTTCAATGAAAGAGGAACTCGAGTAGTGTGGTGTGTGAGCTGGGAGCGGAGCCAGATTGCTCGGCCCAGGAAAACACAGGCCACAGAGAGGCAAAAGAGGAGAAGAACATTGGGGAGTGGAGCGCAGCCAGCTCACCGCGACGTGATCGCTAGAAAACTTGAATATCGGAGTTCAGGGCCACTCGAGTACTCGAGTACCGATGGTCGCATCTGGAGGACGAGAGGACTGCAGGTCTCTGTCCACCCCACACCCGGAGGTGCAGCTGTAAAGTCAGGACCTGGAGCCCGGATAGACAGAACGGCACCTGTAATCGTCCACGCAGCCCGCCATATGGGAAAGTAATAAATTACCTCAGAGCAGCAGAACGGGTCTCAGTATACTGAAACAGTGGGACCCCAGTTACACAAACAGAGCATAGGGAGCAGGCCTCATTAATCATCTGGCCAGTGTGAGACCCCCGTCTGCTTCCAGGCCACTGGATCACCATTACCACCTGTAACAGGCTCCCAGGACTTCCCCAGTTGCCAAAGACAAGTAAAGGAGAAACCCACACCACTGAATTAATCAGCAACTAAGGGAGGCAGATTGCAGATTTAAATCTGCCTCCCAGAGCTCATGTGACTCTCTGAGGCAACGCCCATTAGCAGGAGAGGAGGAGAGTGGAATGGAGGGAATCACCAACCATCTGACTGTCAGAGGATACAGCATCTCGTATCCACTGGCAACAGCTCACACTAGGGGACCCAGCATCCCAGGGCCCCTGAGTGACAACATTGCTCCCAGGGTACGACGTGCTCGGTCAGAACCTGCACTAGTGCAAGCTCCGGGGAGCCAGAGTACACGTAGGAGCACGACGGACCCACTCAGGTGCAGAACCACCAGACCTGACAGTACCCCCCTCTTGAGGAGAGACCTCCTAACTCTCAGCACCCAGTTTGCCAGGAAACCTTTTATGGAAGTCAGCAATAAGTTTATTAGCGTGGATATCTCACCTCGGAACCCACGACCTCTCCTCTGGACCATATCCCTTTCAGTAGATCACATTTTGGACCCAATTCTGTACCTTTCTGGAATCAACACTCTGCTCGACTTCAAACTCCTCCTGACAATTCACAAGGACCGGGCATGGGGGAAGGTGAGGTGTGATCTGTCTTTTAGCCTTCTTAAGAAGGGACCTATAAAAGATATTAGGGATTCAGATACTGGCAGGGAGCTTTACTCTAAAGGTGACTGGATTGACCACCTCCAGGATGGGAAAAGGCCCAATAAATTGAGGCCCAAGCTTGGGACAGGGTACCTTGTGCTTAAGGTTTTTTTGTGGATACCCACACCAGATTCCCAACTACCAGCTTCTCCTCCTGAGACCGGTGCCTATCCACCGCATCCTTCTGTGATGTAGACGCTTTCTCAAGCTGTCTGCAAATCCCCTCCAAGTTTTTAACCTATTGGTGGTCTCAGACACCCCAGAACTCACTTCCCACCCCCGGAAAAACACTGGAGACCTGGGATCAAAACCAAAGTTGCAAAAGAGGTACACAAAGACTCATGATGCCTAATATTGAGTGCAAACTCCGCTAAAGGTAAATAAACCCCCTGATTATTGGAACAGAAGTAACTCATGTCTCTAATGACTGGTTAGTCCACTCTGAAAGGGTATGGGGATGATATGCTCAGGAGAATGATTAATTCTGTTCTAATCCGACTACAGAAAGCCTTCAAAAACGTGGAGATAAACTGTGAACCTTGATCACAATATTAACAGGAACACCGTGCAACCTGATCACATTATTGATCCACCATGTCCTGAGCTGATGGTAATTGACTCAGAGGAATAAGATGGCACTGGCGAGAGAAGCAGTCAACAATTACTCAGATGACAGTCATTCCCTTTAGAGGCCGGAAGATCAGTAAGGAAATCCATTGGGCAGACTATGGAACTTTACTCCTGGCACACACCTCACAGGCTTGAACAAAGGCCTCAACATCCAGGCCTAGCGCGGGCCACCAATACACCTGTTTAACCAAATGCATGGTACTCTTAACCCCCATGTAACCGGCCAATGCAGAATTGTGACAGTTCTGAATAAAACGGAGTCTGAAGCTAACAGGCTCAAACAATCTGTCCCATGGGGTATCAGAGGGGGCCAAATGCTGTGACTTCAAAATCTCCCATTCCACATTAGTGATAGCAACTACCATCACTGGGGAAAAAGTGCGACAGGGGAACCTCCTCCCATTGGACAGGACAGGAAAAAATGAGAACGTGAAAAAAATAAGGCCCATCTAGCCTGCCTTGGGTTAGGCCTCTTGGCATTTTCTAAATAAATTACATTTTTATGGTCCGTGAGTATCACAAAAGAGTGTCTAGTCCCCTCCAAAAATTGTCTCCACTCTTCAAGAGCCCATTTAATGGCTAGCAATTCCCGGATACCAACATAACAATTTAACTCGATGGATGAAAATTTTCTCAAAAAGAAGGCGCAGGGCTGAAGGTGAGTGAGAGCCGCAGACCCCTGGGATAGTACTGCATTTTCTGAAACATCTATCTCCACTAGAAATGGTCTATCGAAGTCAGGCTAAACTAGAACCAGAACACAGGTAAATGCCTCCTTGAGGCAGGAAAATGCCCTAGTAGCCACAGGCCCGCATTTACAAACATCCGCTTCCTTTTGGGTAAGGTCAGTAAGGGGTTTGACAAGTTTAGAAAAACCCTTATTAAACCTCCTATAGTAATTAGCAAACCTCAAAAATCTTTGAAGGGCTTTCAGGTTTTTGTGTTGGACCCAATCCTGTACAGCCTGGCGCTTAGCAGGGTTCATGCGGAATCCAGTGGATGATAAAATTACAAATCTCCTCAACCTCGAAGGAGCCCTTGGGTACGTTCACATATAGATTATTCTCCTTAAGCCTGTTAAAGGGAACATGTCAGGTGCAGTATGCAACCATAACCACAAGCAGTTCTGGGTGCATACTGCTAATCCCTGTCTAACTGTCCCTGTAAACACTAGCATAGTGTGAGATGCCGAGGGGAGAAGTACTAGAGAACAGGTATGTTTCCCCTCAGTTCATTTCATATGCCTCCATGTACTGATTGTGGAGCAGTCAGCCCATGCAAATAGGCTGGCAAAAGCTGGGAAAGTCAGATCTGGCTCAGCAATAAGTTAGTCACTGAAGGCTGTTTATTTCAGTGTAATTTTGGGCTCGATTTTTCCTGGAGTAATCAGTAGGAATGGCAGTGGGACTGGTTGCTCCCTTCTCCACATTAAGTCCAGGTTTTGATTCCTCAGCAGATCAGCTGAAATAATCAGGAGGCATTCAGTAGACTGAGACTGCTGAGGAGAGCAGTACAGGCTCATGGCTGCTGATGCTGAGACTCAATACCTCCGCTTGCTGTGCTGAGGAACCGACACAGTAAGAGAATACTGTTTTGTTTGTTACATAGGTTTATTTTATAGTTAGCATTCTGTTGTTAGTTAGTGGCCAGACAGCCTTAGACATTTGTGATGCCCTGGCAAAACCAGGTAGTCACAGATGACTGTACCCCCCAAAAAGGGTACAGGAATCGCCTCCTGCTTGGGAATCTACACCACACTTTCCACACATGGGAACACCAGCCACAAATCCTAGTCGCCCCCCATGACAACCAGGACACACCAGTGGGCGGGACCAGGCGGATGGGAACGCCCACCTAGGGGTCTTGAGGTGACACGGGGCGGGAACCAGTTAGTTCAGTAGGAGTGGAGTTGAAGTAGAGTGGAGTGAAGTTGGGATTCGGTAACAGGAGCTGAAGTGCAGTGTGGTCAGGGTTGGAGCCCTTGGACCACGGGAGGACCGACTAGGTGGCAGACTGCATTTTAGGGCCACAGGCGACGGAGATCCGGTCACGGGAGACCTGAAGTGGATTGGGGCAGGGTTGTAGCCCGCCGGTACCGACAACGGGAATCTGGTCCGGAGGTTGTGCACGGGCGGGGTACCTGGACCCTAGGACGAGGCAAACTTCAAGCCCCTTGTTAATTGACCAGCGGGACAAGGTACCAGGCCTTGTTCCCGAACAGAGCAGCCCAGATAGAGCAGACCGGAAGCGCAACTCGGGGGACATGGTGTCCGCCAAGAACCGATTGAAGTCCCACGGGTCAGCGTCTGCGGGCAACGGCTTCTTCTGTGTCCAAAGCTGCAGGGGAGCAGATTTCTCCTGTTCCAGGCGGGTTAATCCACACACCACAACACACAAGTGCAGGAGGAAGGGCCCCTACATTGCTAACCTGGGTGCGGGACCAGCACACCCCTCCAGAGGCAACCGGCATCCGTCCTTGGTTTACAGTACAGACTCTGTGTGGATTATTCATAATCGTGACTACAGCACTGTCACCCGGTCCAACCTGCCGACAACGTCCCAGCCCTGCTCCTTACGCCACAACCGGGCCTCGGGACTACACCTCCCCTACCCATGGAGGGGATTCCACCTTGCTTCCCCACTCCATCAGCCCCGGGCCACCCCAAACCAGGCAGCGGGGTTGCCACCATCCCATCACCGCAATCCACGGGTGGTGTCACAGACAATTTCCCCTGTAAATACCTCCCCTTTTCACTGTGTGAGAGGATGGGCGGATGCACGAGCCACGGGTCCGGCCACCACTTGAGCCCAGGATATGATCCCTGATCCGAGCGCCCCTCAAGCAGCCCCGGTCGCCGCAGCGGAGGCGGCACCCGTCCGCGACAACACAAAACCTGGAGTCACAAATATGATTCTTACCCCATCGGTAGATGCCGTGCGCCTTGCTTCAAAATCCATGAAACGTTCCAAAATCTTGAACTGCTGCCATCTTGCTGCCATCTTTGGCGCCAAAACAACAACAGTGTCATCTTCTTCCCCAAAAAAGGCGCGAAGCCGAAGCCCCGCCCCCTAATAATGCGGGCGGAACCAAGTGACTCCCAAAGCAGGAAGTCGCAAAGGACAGTGGGTCTCGCGAGACTGCTGTTGAAAACCAAGGGGGAGCGGCATGTAAACCAAGAGGATAAAGGGCAGGGACACCAGGACTTTGCCAAATCCCATTCCTGGACAAGCAAGCGGCAGGATGTCTCAGGGGTCCAACAACCAGAATGTGGAGAGGCCCGTTCCCGGGACCGCCGACTGGATTGAAGCGCAGACGGAGAGGATGTGCCGAAGAATCCAGGCCCAGGCACATTTCATCATGATGCGGTGAACCACCGAAATTAATGGCTGCAGCTGTCCGGGATGGAGATGGCCTCGGAGGAGCGAGTAAGCAGTGACCCATGCCCCCATGTTCCTCAGGAACTGGACATCTCAGCTGAGGGGTCTGGCCTGCCTCCGTCCGCCACGTTGCCTCCCTCGCCGCCCGTGTCCGTGGCCAGCCCCTGATCGGCCCGCTACCCTCAGCACCGGCAGCGGAACCCGTCTTGTGTCAGAAGGAGGCCCCAGCAATGGGGACCTCGGACCTTGCCTGCACCACCGACCCAGCACCCATCTCGGCCCCGAGCCAGGCCGCAACCCTGACGACATCCCATCTGGCCCAGAGCCAGGCCGCAGCCCCGATAACGTCATCCCCGGAAGTCCGCCCGTCTGCGACAGAGATAGCGACGGCTCCAGCAGTCCGCCCGGCTGCAACAGAGATGATGACGGCTCTGGCAGTCCGCCCGGCCGCAGCGGAGGCGGAGCCTGACCAGAAGTCTGTCTGGCCCACGGTGCCGGCCGCTCCAAAATATTCTGTCCCGGCTGTGGAACAGCGGGCATGCACCTGCTGAGAGGAGGAGCAGGCCACTGAGCGATGGGGCCCACGGCAGAGAGAGAGTCCGGTCATCGCCGGCGCCGAGGGCATCCGAGTGGGCCTGACACCCGAGCAGGAGGCAGAGCACGGAACCCGTGCCCCGTATTGGGAGCGGCAGCAACGGTAGCTACGCCAGGAAATAGCCGCCCGTGAGAACTGTAAGGCTGAGGTGCTGGCCCGCACCTATAAAGAAAAGGACAACCTGCGTCAAGCCATCTTCTGGGTCAGGGGCCCGACATACCATGGGCAGCTCCACTACTTTGACCCCCAGAAGGGATTGGGTCTCATTTATGAACCTGGACTAGAAGCAGAGATATTTGTGTCCCGGAGGGATGTGGTCCCTCACCTGCCTACCGGCCACCCAGACCGAAATCTGGAGGCAGGGGACATGGTAAGCTACACCCGGCATTGCGGAGAGCGAGGGTGGTTTGCCCTTGATGTGAAGAAGTGTGTGGTAGTCAACGAAACCCCTGCCTCGCCTCCCACCGTTTCTTGTATGAAGAAAAGAAGTAAGATAGCTGTTCCCGGCTGCCTTTCTCCTACAGTTGTTTGAAAACAAAGTTTTATTTCAGCCAGTTAACAGTTAAAAATGGACCATGGTGTCAGGAGTGGCGACATCACCCCAAAAACTTTCTTGGGTCAAGTAAATAACCCCCCCATCTACCTTCTTGTTACTGACCGCCAGGAGGCGGCACCCGCTGGAGAGGTCGGTTGGAGGAAGGGCCTGCGGTGGAGTCGGCCAAGGCCCAGTCACCACGGAAACCGCTGACTACCCTGCAGGCGAAAGGGTTCCGGCCCAAGGGACTCTTTGGGGTGATACAGGGTGCGGAACTTTGACCCGGACACAGACACTCACCAAAACCCGGAATGGTGTAGAACACCCGACAAGCGGTGACACCAAGGGAGGGTACAGGTGTTTTGGGTGGCGGAACAAAGGAAAAAGGGGTAGATGGACATCGTTAAAGTAACGTTTAAGATATGTGCCTTCCATGAAGGGAAGAAATGTTCTAAGGTTCTACCGTTCCAATGTTATTTATGTTTTACCTTTTTTTCTAGATGTTGAAAAAAATTAATACTGGTGCCGGACAGCCCGCGGACGGGCTGTTTTACCAAGGGGGAGTGTGACGCCCTGGCAAAACCAGGTAGTCACAGATGACTGTACCCCCCAAAAAGGGTACAGGAATCACCTCCTCCTTGGGAATCTACACCACACTTTCCACACATGGGAACACCAGCTACAAATGCTAGTTGCCTCCCCATGACAACCAGGACACACCAGTGGGCGGGACCAGGCGGATGGGAACGCCCACCTAGGGGTCTTGAGGTGACACGGGGCGGGAACCAGTTAGTTCAGTAGGAGTGGAGTTGAAGTAGAGTGGAGTGAAGTTGGGAGTCGGTGACAGGAGCTGAAGTGCAGTGTGGTCAGGGTTGGAGCCCTTGGACCACGGGAGGACCGACTAGGTCGCAGACAGCATTGTAGGGCCACAGGCGATGGAGATTCGGTCGCGGGAGACCTGAAGTGGACTGGGGCAGGGTTGTAGCCCGCCAGTACCAACAACGGGAATCCGGTCTGGAGGCCATGCACGGGCGGGGTACCTGGACCCTAAGACGAGGCAAGCTTCAAGCCCCTTGTTAATTGACTAGTGGGACAAGGTATCAGGCCTTGTTCCCGAAGAAAGCAGCCCATATAGAGCAGACCGGAAGCCCAACACGGGGGACAGGGTGTCCGCCAAGAACCCATTGAAGTCCCACGGGTCAGCGTGTGTGGGCAATGGCTCCCTCTGCATCCAAAGCTGCAGGGGAGTGGATTTCTCCCGTTCCAGGCGGGTTAATCCACACACGACAAGACACAAGTGCAGGAGGAAGGGCCCCTACATTGCTAACCCGTGTGCGGGACCAGCACACCCCTCCAGAGGCAACCGGCATCCGGCCTTGGTTTACAGTACAGACTCTGTGTGGATTATTCGTAATCGTGAGTACACCGGTGTCACCCGGTCCAAACTGCCGACAACGTCCCAGCCCTGCTCCTTACGCCACAACCGGGCCATGGGACTACACCTCCCCTACCCGTGGAGGGGATTCCACCTTGCTGCCCCGCTCCATCAGCCCCGGGCACCCCCATACCAGGCAGCAGCTGTGCCACCATCCCATCATCGCAATCCACAGGTGGCATCACAGACAATCTCACCTGTAAATACCTCCCCTTTTCACTGTGTGCGTGGACGGGCGGTTGCACGAGCCCCGGGTCCGGCCACCACTCGAGCCCAGGACATGATCCCGGATCCAAGCACCCCTCGAGCAGCCCCGGTCGCCGCAGCGGAGGCGACACCCGTCCGCGACACATTTATTTTCCTGTTTTTGAATGTGTAACACTGAGAGATAAGGGCGCTTTCACACTTGCGTCATTTGGCATCCGTCACAGTGCGTTGTGTGACGCATTAGATGGATGCCTTGCAAATAGTGTGATAATAAAGGCAACGTATTCCTGTGAAATAACGCGTTGCGTTAAGTTGGTTTTTTTAGCCGAGAGAGAGAGACCACAGGCAGGCACTACAGCCTCCATCATCACAGCACATGCAGGCAATACAGCCCCTATCATCACTGCACACGCAGGCACTACAGCCCCAATCATCACAGCACACGAAGGCACTACAGACCCCATCATCACAGCACACGCAGGCACTACAGCCCCCATCATCATAGCACACGCAGGCATTACAGCCCCCATCATCACAGCACACGCAGGCACTACAGCCCCCATCATCACAGCACACGCAGGCACTACAGCCCCCATCATCACAGAACACGCAGGCACTACAGCATCCATCATCACAGCACATGCAGGCACTACAGCCCCCATCCTCACCGCACACACCCCGACACTACTGCACCCATCATCACCGTTCACACCTTGACACTACTGCACCCATCATCACCACTCACACCCCGACACTACTGCACCCATCATCACCGCACACACCCTGACACTACTGCGCCCATCATCACCGCACACACCCCGACACTACTGCACCCATCATCACAGCTCACACCCCGACACTACTGCACCCATCATCACAGCTCACACCCCGACACTACTGCACCCATCATCACCGCACACACCCCGGCACTACCGCACCCATCATCACCGCTCACACCCCGACACTACCGCACCCATTATCGCAGCACATACCCCGGCACTACCGCACCCATCATTACCGCACACACCCCGGCACTACTGCACGCATCAGCACAGCTCACACCCAGACTCTACTGCACCCATTATCACAGCTCACACCCAGACACTACTGCACCCATTATCACAGCTCACACCCCGACACTACTGCACCCATCATCACCGCACACATGCAGGCACTACCGCACCAATCATCACCGCTCACACCCTGACACTACCGCACTCATCATCACCACACACCCCCCGACACTGCTGCACCCATCATCACCGCACACGCGCAGGCACTACCGCACCCATCATCACAGCTCACACCCCGACACTACCGCACCCATCATCACTGCACACGCAGGCACTAACTCACCCATCATCTCCACACACGCCGGCACTATCTCTGTGACGTCCCCGCTGACAGCACGACTCCCTTCAGTTGCTGCGTGGAGCTCACAGTGAGCGGCAGTGTTCTACTGCCGCTCCTGTCAGTTTCATGTAGCAGAGCTGGATGCATCGCGGGACCTCATGGATTACGTCGGACATGGAAAGGTATTTGGGGATTTTAATAAAGTGGTGAAAGAGGGTGTTTTTTTTGTCTTTTATTCCAAATAAAGTATTTTTTCGGGTGTATGTGTTTATTTACTTTCACTTACAGGTTAATCATTGTATAGGTATCTCGGGGAGACGCCTGCCATGATTAACCTAGGACTTAGTGGCAGTTATGGAGTGCCATTAACTCCTTATTACCCCGATTGCCATCGCACCAGGGCAATTCGGGATGAGCCGGGTAGAGTCCCGGGACTGTCGCATCTAATGGATTCAGCAATTCCATGTCGCTGCTGTCTGATATTTGTAGGCTGGGGGGCTCCCCATCCTGAGAATAACAGCCTTCAGACGTGTGGCTTTATCTTGGCTGCAAGCACATACCCACATTGTGATGCCTGTGCTAACATGTTTGTGTCTCAGCCTGGAGCCGCCTCAGGGGTCCCTCTGGTGATCCAGGGGTCCCTCTGGCTGCTCCGGCCCCGGTGGCTGAACCCCCGGCTTGGGTAGCTTCCTTTTCACAAGCTATTTCCCAGTCTTTTGCCGACTCCATGGGGCAGCTGTCCCGGACACTGCTGTCCATGCATCAGCCCCCTTCTCAGGGTGTCTCTGCGGCTCCGAGCTCTGCAGAGCCCTCAGAGCATGTCCTAGGACCCCGTCCCCCTAAACGGAGACGCAGGGAACCTTCTCCTTCCTCGTCCCACGGCTCTGATTCACAAGCCGAGGTGCAGGGCGAGGAGGATTCGTTTACTGTGGGCTCAGACGCTGCCTCTATGTACCCCATTGACTTGTCTGAGGGTGATGCGGATGTTAGTGACTTGATTGCGTCCATTAACTCCGTACTGAACCTCAACCCACAAGAGTCAGAGGAACAACCCTCTCTGATAGAGGTACACCAGTTTACCTCTCCTAAGAAACCTAGGAGTATGTTTTTTAACCACTCCAGCTTTCAGACCACTGTTAACAAGCCCAGGGCCTGTCCTGACAAACGTTTTCCGAAGCGTAGTTCAGATGACCGTTTTCCTTTTCCACCGGAGGTGGTTAAGGACTGGGCCCAGTCCCCAAAGGTAGACCCTCCGGTGTCCAGAATCTCAGCCCGCACAGTCGTAGCTGTGGCTGATGGCACTTCTCTTAAGGATCCCACTGACCGCCAGGTTAACCTTCTGGCCAAGTCTGTATATGAGGCGGCAGGAGCCTCGTTCTCCCCGTCTTTTGCGGCAGTGTGGGCTCTTAAGGCAGTCTCTGCCTCTCTGGCGGAGATTCATTCCCTCTCCAGGGACTCTGTTCCTGAGACGGATGCCTTAACTTCTCAAGCTTCGGCTTTTGCATCCTATGCCATGTCTGCCATCCTGGAGGCTTCTCACCGCACTGCGGTGGCCTCCGCTAACTCCCTCGCGATCCGCAGGATCTTGTGGCTTCGAGAGTGGAAAGCAGACGCTTCCTCTAAGAAGTACCTTGCGAGTCTCCCTTTTGCTGGGTCCCGGCTGTTTGGGGAACATCTGGATGATATAATTAAGGAAGCTACTGGCGGGAAGAGTACTTCCTTGCCACAAGCTAAAGCCAAGAAACCTGTCCAGGGCAGGAACCAATCGAGGTTTCGTTCCTTTCGTTCCTCTAACTGGTCGTCCTCTAAGCCCTCGGCCTCGTCCACTACCGCAGTCAAGGATCGTAAATCCAACTGGCGCGCAAAGCCGCGTCCTCAAAAGACCGGAGGAGCCGCTGCCACTAAGGCAGCCTCCTCGTGACTATCTGGCCGCGCCAGCAACGTCCTTAGTCGGTGGCAGGCTCTCCCACTTTGGCGACGTGTGGTTGCAACACGTCTCCGATCAGTGGGTGCGGGATATCATCTCCCACGGCTACAGGATAGAATTTTCTTCCAGCCCGCCAAACAGATTTTTTCTGTCCACCCCCCCCTGCTCCAAAGCCGCCGCCTTCTCTCAGGCCGTGGCATCCCTGCAGGCCAACGGTGTAATTGTTCCGGTTCCCGCCCGGGAACGGTTCAGCGGTTTCTACTCAAACCTCTTTCTAGTCCCCAAAAAGGACGGTTCCTTCCGGCCCATCCTGGATCTCAAGCTTCTCAACAAGCATGTTCAGGTGCGGCACTTTCGCATGGAATCTCTGAGATCGGTCATTGCCTCAATGACCCAAGGAGATTTTCTGGCATCCATCGACATCAGAGATGCCTATCTGCATGTGCCTATTGCGGTTTCACACCAGCGTTGGCTACGCTTTGCGATCGGAGAGGAACATTTCCAATTCGTGGCTCTCCCCTTCGGCTTAGCCACGGCCCCTCGAGTATTCACCAAGGTCATGGCAGCAGTGGTTGCGGTCCTGCACCTCCAGGGGTTGGCAGTGATTCCTTACCTGGACGACCTTCTAGTCAAGGCCTCATCCAGTGCAGACTGCCAGCGGAGTGTCTCTCTCACTCTCGCCACGCTAGTTCAGTTCGGGTGGCTTGTCAACCTGCCCAAGTCCACTCTGACCCCGACCCAGGTGCTTTTGTACCTAGGGATGCAATTCGAGACTCTGCCGGCACTTGTCAAGTTGCCCTTAGTCAAACAGCAGTCCCTTTGTCTGGCGGTGCGCTCTCTGCTGAGGCACCGCCGTCATTCCATCAGACACCTCATGCAGGTGCTGGGTCAGATGGTGGCGTCCATGGAAGCGGTTCCCTTTGCTCAGTTCCATCTGCGTCCCCTGCAGCTGGACATTCTCCGCTGTTGGGACAAGCGGATCTCTTCCTTGCACAGGCAGGTGGCTCTGTCGTCACAGACCAGGAGCTCCCTTCAGTGGTGGCTTCGGCCCCTCTCTCTGTCTCAGGGACGCTCCTTCCTGACTCCGTCCTGGGTGATCCTCACCACGGATGCCAGCCTCTCCGGTTGGGGAGCAGTATTTCTCCATCACCGAGCACAGGGCACTTGGACTCCATCCGAATCAGCCCTCTCGATCAATGTGCTGGAGATCAGAGCTGTGTTTCTAGCTCTCCTAGCCTTTCACCACCTGTTGGCGGGCAAGCACATTCGAGTTCAGTCGGACAACGCGACAGCGGTTGCCTACATCAATCACCAGGGCGGGACTCACAGCCGTCTGGCGATGTTGGAGGTTCAACGAATCCTCCAGTGGACGGAGGACTCCAAGTCCACCATGTCTGCAGTCCACATCCCAGGCGTGGAAAACTGGGAGGCCGATTACCTCAGCCGTCAAACCGTGGACAGCGGCGAGTGGGCCCTGCATCCGTCAGTGTTCAGATCAATCTGCCGCAAGTGGGGCACTCCGTAAGTGGACCTAATGGCATCCCGGCACAACAACAAGGTTCCGGTTTACGTGGCTCGCTCCCACGATCCTCAGGCCTTCGCAGCAGACGCACTGGTTCAAGATTGGTCTCAGTTCCGTCTGGCCTATGTGTTTCCCCCTCTAGCGCTCTTGCCCAGGGTTCTGCGCAAGATCAGAATGGAGGGCCGGCGAGTCATACTCATTGCTCCGGACTGGCCCAGGCGAGCCTGGTACCCAGACCTGCTCCGTCTGTCCGTAGAGGTGCCGTGGCATCTCCCGGACCGCCCAGACCTTCTCTCTCAAGGTCCGTTCTTCCGCCAGAATTCTGCGGCTCTCAGATTGACGGCGTGGCTCTTGAGTCCTGGATCCTGACGGCGTCAGGCATTCCCTCTGAGGTCATCTCCACCATGACTCAGGCTCGGAAGTCTTCCTCGGCCAAGATTTACCACAGGACTTGGAGGATTTTCCTGTCCTGGTGTCGCTCTTCCGACCATGCTCCTTGGCCGTTCTCCTTGCCGACCATCCTGTCTTTTCTACAGTCCGGTCTACAGCTAGGACTGTCCCTCAATTCCCTCAAGGGACAGGTGTCGGCTCTGTCGGTATTGTTCCAGCGGCGTATCGCCCGACTGGCTCAGGTGCGCACCTTCATGCAGGGCGCATCTCACATCATTCCTCCTTACCGGCGGCCCTTGGATCCCTGGGACCTTAATCTGGTCCTCACGGCCTTACAGAAACCCCCCTTTGAGCCTCTCAGGGAGGTTCCCTTGTTTCGACTTTCACAGAAAGTTGTTTTTCTAGTAGCCATAACTTCTCTCAGGAGAGTTTCTGATTTGGCTGCGCTCTCTTCGGAATCCCCCTTTTTGGTGTTTCACCAAGACAAGGTGGTTCTTCGTCCGTCTCCGGACTTTCTCCCTAAGGTGGTGTCTCCTTTCCACCTTAACCAGGACATTTCATTGCCTTCTCTTTGTCTGGCCCCTGTGCATCGCTTTGAAAAGGCGTTGCATACCTTGGATTTGGTGCGGGCGCTCCGAATCTATGTGTCACGCACCGCCGTTTTTAGGCGGTGCACCTCACTTTTTGTGCTAACCACTGGTCAGCGCAAAGGTCTCGCTGCTTCTAAACCGACCCTAGCTCGTTGGATCAGGTCGGCTATCACCGATGCCTACCAGTGTTCTCAGGTGCCTCTCCCGCCAGGGATTAAGGCGCACTCGACCAGAGCTGGCGGTGCCTCCTGGGCTTTCAGGCACCAGGCTACGGCTCAGCAGGTTTGTCAGGCTGCCACGTGGTCCAGTCTGCACACTTTTTCGAAGCACTACCAGGTGCATGCTCATGCTTCGGCAGATGCGAGCTTGGGCAGACGCATTCTTCAGGCGGCTGTCGCCCATTTGTGAAGTTAGGTTTTGCCTACTTCTCAGTTTGGTTTATTCCCACCCATGGACTGCTTTGGAACGTCCCATGGTTTGGGTCTCCCATAAGGAACGATAAAGAAAAAGAGAATTTTGTTTACTTACCGTAAATTCTTTTTCTTATAGTTCCGACATGGGAGACCCAGCACCCTCCCTGTTGCCTGTTGGCAGTTTTTTTGTTCCGTGTGTTTCACCGGCTGTTGTTAGTAGTCAGAGTTACGGTTATTCCGAGTTTTACTCTATCTCTACTTATGGGTGGATGTCCTCCTTCAGCTTTTGCACTGAACTGGGTAGATTGTCATCCAGGGGGTGTATATAGCCCGGAGGGAGGAGCTACACGTTTGAGTGTAGTACTTTGTGTGTCCTCCGGAGGCAGAAGCTATACACCCATGGTTTGGGTCTCCCATGTCGGAACTATAAGAAAAAGAATTTACGGTAAGTAAACAAAATTCTCTTTTTTATGGAGGGCCATTGCACTTTATGCAAGCAAGTGTGAAAATTTGTGTTGTGTCCATCATACTGTGCGGAGGGCTGTGTGGGGGTCATTATACTATTTGGAGGCTTTAAAAATAACCAAAATTGCCAAAACACAAGGGAACATATACAAGTATATCAATTTATCTCAACCATGGAAAAGTAGAAGGGAAGATAGCCCAGGCTACCTGCACAAAAACAATTGAAATAACCAAAATACAAAGCAAATAGCCAATTAAAATAACAAATTTTATTAGAGTTAATTAAAAGGTTTAAAAAAAGGTAAATAACAAGTGACTGAAGAATACCAGCAAGGAACAGAAGGAGGAAAAAATCAATGAAAGATGTGGCTGTACACAATATGTATAGCTCTACTCCATACCACCAGAGATTAATTAGAAGTATTTAGATATACAGCACAAGTGTGCATAAGAAAGCTCTGATGGAATTAGAGCAGGGCAAAACAATAAAGTACAAATCACAAAGAAATAAAGTACTGTTTAAAGGTGTAGGAAACCAAATCTATTAATAGATTACCCAGTGGCATCTCCTCCTGCTGGTGCTGGCGTCCGTCCCTACACGTGTTTCAGCATGAAAGCCTTCGTCAGGAGGGTTAGAAGGGGCCATTATACTGTATGAAGGCCCATTATAATGCATGGACACCTGCGTGGGGATCACACTGTGTTGGGGGTATTCATTCATTGCCGTGGTAGTTGTAGGCGGGTACTTTGAGGAGGAATTCACTGTGGGGATCATACAGTGTTTGTGAGGCAATTTTGTTGGCATCATACTTTATGGCTGCAATGAAAAGGGAACCAGGAGGCTTCAATAGGACTGCAATTACTTTGAAAGGGCTAAAAGGTTGTAAGATATGTTCCTATGTGACCAAGCCAAATATTATTATAATTAATAATAACAATAATAATAATAATAATAATAATAATAGTGTTTTTTTGGGGGGGGAGTGGCAATTAGAAATTCTGCTATGGGGCCCCATGATTTCTATGTACGCCCCTGCTTTGCACTGTCCCTCACAGGCAGTTTTTGACCACATATGGAGTACTGTAGTTAGGAGAATTTGTTCAACAAATTGGTGCTTTATCTCCTCTTCCCTAGTGAAAGGGATTAAAGCAACATTTTTGAGCTTTAAAAATGTACATTTTTCATTTTCACAGCTCAACGTTATACAATTCTGTGAAGCACCTGGGGTTTCCAGGTGCTCACCACACATCTAGGTAAACTCTGTAAAGTCTAGTTTCCAAAATGGGATCACTTGTGGGGGATGTCCACTATTTGGCCACATCAGTGGTTCTCCAAACGTGAAAAAGTCAAATGGCGCTCCTTCCCTTCCAAGCCCTGCCATGTGCTCAAACAGTAGATTTCCACCACACATGGGGTATTAATGTACTGAGGAGAGATTGCACAATAAATTGTACAGTGGAATTTCTCCTGCTACCCTTGTGAAAATGCAAAATTTGGGGCTAAAGTAACATTTTTGTGCGGAAAAAGTAATATTTTCATTTTTTCCTTCCACATTTTTTCGTTTAGTTAGTGAAGGACCTAAAGCATTAATAAATGTCTTTGACTCCCAGCCCCTTGCTTGACTTTAGGCAAGATACATTTGTCTTTGTCCTCGTCACATGGTTGCTACCAGACACGGTTGAAGCCGTCTAAACCAAATAGGGTTATCTTGGTCTCATTAGAATATGGCTTCAATAATCCATGTCCTTAGTTAGATGCATTAATCTAACCTATTTTCTAATATGCAGTATATCACAAGAGTGAACATATCCCTTATATTTTGTCACAAGTGACAAACAACCCCTGTGGTGTTCGGCTGTAGAAGGTCGCTGCGTTTGGCTGCACAAACTGCTCCTTGATATTCCTTTCCTTCTTCTGTGGAGTGAATGAAGTTCTATGTATTTTCTCTGTTAGGGTTAACTTTTTCCCTTTTAGGACCCTGCGGATATCTTTACCTTTCAGCTGCTAATTATTATGCTCTCCCTGTTTCTTTATGTACCCACATTACCCCTTGGATTGTTACTGGTGATAAAGTTTATTTCTATATGGTCCAGATTGTAAGCAGTCTGCTTGTAATCTCCTGGAAACATTTTGCTTTTTATTGCTGTCGCTCTCCCAAAGTCATCTTGCAGATAAGTTGTTCATTTGAACTGCCCTTTTTGTTTTCCCTATGTCTTATTTAGGACTTAGTGGGGTTGACTAGTGCTCATCCTGTCCGATCATTACCTAGGGCCCAGTTCAGGGTCAGCGAGGGTCTAGGTTCCGCACCTATTCGCCGAGCAGGATACCTATCTAGTGATGTCAGGGGAGCCAGGGGCCAGCACAAGGTTTTATAAGGAGTCACCCTCTCTCCTAGACATGGGTCCCACCTTTCCTGCCCTCCTTATTTGCCATTTGCTCGGTATTTCCCCATACCCATCCCTAGCATGACACATTTTTGAAAATATTCTCTTTGCAAAACTACCCTCCGTTTCCAAAATTCAGTTTAAGTGTGGAGGAAACAAAACAAAAGAGCAAAAAAAGAAAAATTGCCTGGTCCTTAAGGGGTTGGGGAGAAAAGCAGTCAAAGTTTAAAAAATTATTTTTCTAAATTTTCAGAAAATAAAAGAAAAAAATATCAACCTAAAATTAAGCTAACATAAAGTATAATGTGTCATGAAAAAATAGTCTCAGAATCAGCAGGATATTTAGGAGCGTTCCAAAGTTATTACCACAAAGTGACACTGGTAACATTTGAATAAATGGGGCTTAATCATTAAGCTCAAAATTGGCTCTGTCATTAAAGGGTTAAACAAACAGGACAATTGGGCAATACACAAATTAACATGACATCTGAGTGCCGTCCCATTTTTATCCTCACACATCCAAAGACTTCTGTTTGGTAAGTTTAATTCCTGACTAGGATCATATATGAATTTGTCCCCATGTTTTGGGCAGACATGAACACCCCATAAAATATAATGGTTACGGCTTCTATCTGTGAAAAGCTCGGTTATAGAACTCATACCGGATACACATCTGAATGGGGCGGCATGTTCCATGTACAGGTTGGCTTTATCATTGCTTTAAAGAGCTCTGAACTTGAATCCTAAATACTCTGTATTGTTTTTCTTCAACAGAAACGCCCTGCTCCATATTTTCTTCAGAGCCAAGTGCAAAGGTAAGTCTCATTGAATTCTCTTAAAGATGTTGTGCATTTGTCACCCAGGGAAGGGGGTAGTCGCTCCCGGGCAGCATACACAGTTAGGGATGTCACTTTGGTGGCCGTTGCCCACTTCCGTGCGCTTCCGTGCCCTGGGTCCCTTTTGTAAGGGGAGTATTTACAGGGGAGATAAGAGTTAATGTTCATGTGACGCCACCTGCGGTGATGCGGGAAAAGGGAATGGATGCCGCCGCTGCTGTTT
Organism: Anomaloglossus baeobatrachus; assembly: GCF_048569485.1. Taxonomy (NCBI): domain Eukaryota; kingdom Metazoa; phylum Chordata; class Amphibia; order Anura; family Aromobatidae; genus Anomaloglossus; species Anomaloglossus baeobatrachus. The sequence continues at coordinate 207,958 of NW_027443515.1, read as the reverse complement.
GTGAGGGACTGGGATTGGGGTTGGTGGAATTGGCAGCTAGTATGTTAATCCCTTCGCGGGTAGGGATAACCCCAGTGTCCCTTTTGGTGCTGGATGAGGCTGAATCGCGCTGGAAGAAAGGGATGGCACAGTACTGGTAAACCAACTTTCCTCTACTCACAAATACATCCGGGAGACGGCTGCTTTCGGTCCCCTATTTCCCAATGCTGGTGCAGTATCCAGGGCTCTCTCGCTCTTGTGGCACTGTGGTTTAAGGTTGGGACCCCGTGGCCTGAAGCGTCTGTGGGTCCCTGAACTGACCTTGGCAGTTTCTGGTCCAAATGGCGGCAGTGTGAACCCTCTCGGGATGGCGTGGAGCTACTTTCCCTGGCTCAGTCGTTGCTGCTGGTACCTCGGAGTTTTGTGTGTTAGCCAGGTCCTTGAAGGTTTCCTGCTCTGCAGCTTTTTAGCAGGTTGTTTGCAGCTGTCACCTACTCTAGGGCCCTGTGCCCTGTCTGTACCCTGGTTCCAGAGACATGCGTCCTGTGCCTTCCCTGGAACCTCCCTCTCTGTGCCCCAGGTCACTGGGTACCCGATCCAGCTAGAGGCACACCTGACCCTTCACATTTCCTGGGTCTGTCTACACTGTTCGAGCACTTGCTTATCTTGTACGTCAGACACTCACCGCCCCCCCCCCCCCCACACTGGGCTTGACTGGGATCGCTCCACCCCTTTCAGGGCCATCCCCTAGGTCCCCCTCCCGGGGCAACCTACCCAGTGGGACGTAGGAAAGCTGGGATTTAAAGGTGTTGGTGTTTTCAGCATTGATACTCATGGGAACCAGGGGGGTAGGCACTGCATCCTAGGAGAGGGTACTGTATTCTTCATTATAAAATAATATCAGCGACTGCTAATAGTCGCACCCCTTCAAGTAAGAGCACAGCAGATCAATGGTGGCCGCTGATTGATAATGTCCTGCGAGCCCCTGGAGATATGGTGCCGGGACGGAGGATGAGTATACAATGCGTATATTTTACAGGGGAATATAGTATTTTAAAAGGGATTGTGTAATTGATGGACAACCCCTTCAATGTTGTAATAACCGAGCTCTACAAATGCTGAGATATACGTAATGTTAAGTATTTATTTCATTACTGCTGCCTTTCTATATCCATTTGAGCTCTTCCAATGAGAGGGTGACCTTCTACACCAGAGGTGTCAAACCCAGCTAGGTGTATGGGGCACACATAGAAAAAAAAATTGAGAGGGGCCACGCTCCTTGCAGGACAAAGTGTCATTTTTAATAATTCCATAGTTGTTTCTATACACGTTTGGATCACTTTTTTGAACATTTTTTGCTTGTTCATTATAACAAACCTGCACTTTTTTGTTTAGTTATATATATATATATATATATATATATCTATATATATAATTGCCTTATTCTGTCTGTCTGTCTGTCTATCTGTCTGTCTGTCTGTCTGTCATGCTCCAAAATTGTGTCCTTACGGTGACACAAAGCTGATTGGCCGCTGGGCTCGCAATGGCCCCGCCCCCCCACGGATTGGCCGCTCGCCTCGGCTCCTCCCCCCCGCACGGATTGGCCGCTCGCCTCGGGTCCGCCCCCCCCGCACGGATTGGCCTCCACTCACTCTGACTCACACGCACACTCACACTCAGACTCACATGCACACTCACACTCAGACTCACACTCAGACTCATCTATATATATAATTGCCTTATTCTGTCTGTCTGTCTGTCTATCTGTCTGTCTGTCTGTCTGTCATGCTCCAAAATTGTGTCCTTACGGTGACACAAAGCTGATTGGCCGCTGGGCTCGCAATGGCCCCGCCCCCCCACGGATTGGCCGCTCGCCTCGGCTCCTCCCCCCCGCACGGATTGGCCGCTCGCCTCGGGTCCGCCCCCCCCGCACGGATTGGCCTCCACTCACTCTGACTCACACGCACACTCACACTCAGACTCACATGCACACTCACACTCAGACTCACACTCAGACTCACATGCACACTCACAATCAGACTCACACGCACACTCACACTCACACGCACACTCACATGCACACTCACATGCACACTCACACGCACACTCACACAGACTCACACGCACACTCACAGACTCACACGCACACTCAGACTCACACTCACACACACTCAGACTCAGACTCACACTCACACTCAGACTCACACTCAGACTCACACTCAGACTCACACACACTCACACTCACACTCAGACTCACACTCACATGCACACTCACACTCAGACTCACACTCAGACTGACACGCACACTCAGACTCACACTCACACTCAGACTCACACTCAGACTCACACGCACACTCAGACTCACACTCAGACTCACACTCAGACTCACACTCAGACTCACACTCAGACTCACATGCACACTCACACTCAGACTCACACGCAGACTCAGACTCAGACTCACACTCAGACTCACACACACTCACACTGACACTCAGACTCACACGCACACTCACTCACACTCACTCACACTCAGACTCAGACTCAGACTCACACTCAGACTCACACGCAGACTCAGACTCAGACTCACACTCAGACTCACACACACTCACACTCACACTCAGACTCACACTCACACTCACATGCACACTCACACTCAGACTCACACTCAGACTCACACTCAGACTCACACGCACACTCACTCACACTCACTCACACTCACACTCAGACTCACACTCAGACTCACACTCACATGCACACTCACACTCAGACTCACACTCACACTCACTCACATGCACACTCACACTCAGACTCACACTCACATGCACACTCACACTCAGACTCACCCTCAGACTCACACTCACATGCACACTCAGACTCACACTCACACTCACATGCACACTCACACTCAGACTCACACTCACATGCACACTCACACTCAGACTCACACTCACATGCACACACACTCAGACTCACACTCACATGCACACTCACACTCAGACTCACACTCACATGCACACTCACACTCAGACTCACACTCAGACTCACACTCACATGCACACTCACACTCAGACTCACACTCACATGCACACTCACACTCAGACTCACACTCACATGCACACTCACACTCAGACTCACACTCACATGCACACTCACACTCAGACTCACACTCACATGCACACTCACACGCACACTCACACAGACTCACACGCACACTCACAGACTCACACGCACACTCAGACTCACACTCACACACACTCAGACTCAGACTCACACTCACACTCACACTCAGACTCACACTCACATGCACACTCACACTCAGACTCACACTCAGACTGACACGCACACTCAGACTCACACTCAGACTCACACTCAGACTCACACGCACACTCAGACTCACACTCAGACTCACACTCAGACTCACACTCAGACTCACATGCACACTCACACTCAGACTCACACGCAGACTCAGACTCAGACTCACACTCAGACTCACACACACTCACACTCACACTCAGACTCACACGCACACTCACTCACACTCACTCACACTCACACCCAGACTCAGACTCACACTCAGACTCACACGCAGACTCAGACTCACACTCAGACTCACACACACTCACACTCAGACTCAGACTCACACTCACACTCACATGCACACTCACACTCAGACTCACACTCACATGCACACTCACACTCAGACTCACACTCACATGCACACACACTCAGACTCACACTCACATGCACACTCACACTCAGACTCACACTCACATGCACACTCACACTCAGACTCACACTCAGACTCACACTCACATGCACACTCACACTCAGACTCACACTCACATGCACACTCACACTCAGACTCACACTCACATGCACACTCACACTCAGACTCACACTCACATGCACACTCACACTCAGACTCACACTCACATGCACACTCACACGCACACTCACACAGACTCACACGCACACTCACAGACTCACACGCACACTCAGACTCACACTCACACACACTCAGACTCAGACTCACACTCACACTCACACTCAGACTCACACTCACATGCACACTCACACTCAGACTCACACTCAGACTGACACGCACACTCAGACTCACACTCAGACTCACACTCAGACTCACACGCACACTCAGACTCACACTCAGACTCACACTCAGACTCACACTCAGACTCACATGCACACTCACACTCAGACTCACACGCAGACTCAGACTCAGACTCACACTCAGACTCACACACACTCACACTCACACTCAGACTCACACGCACACTCACTCACACTCACTCACACTCACACCCAGACTCAGACTCACACTCAGACTCACACGCAGACTCAGACTCACACTCAGACTCACACACACTCACACTCAGACTCAGACTCACACTCAGACTCACACTCAGACTCACACGCACACTCACTCACACTCACTCAGACTCAGACTCACACTCACATGCACACTCACACTCAGACTCACACGCAGACTCAGACTCACACACACTCACACTCAGACTCACACGCACACTCACTCACACTCACTCACACTCAGACTCAGACTCACACTCAGACTCACACTCACTCACATGCACACTCACACTCAGACTCACACTCACATGCACACTCACACTCAGACTCACCCTCAGACTCACACTCACATGCACACTCAGACTCACACTCACATGCACACTCACACTCAGACTCACACTCACATGCACACTCACACTCAGACTCACACTCACATGCACACTCACACTCAGACTCACACTCACATGCACACTCACACTCAGACTCACACTCACATGCACACTCACACTCAGACTCACACTCACATGCACACTCACACTCAGACTCACCCTCAGACTCACACTCACATGCACACTCAGACTCACACTCACATGCACACTCACACTCACATGCACACTCACACTCACACTCACACTCACATGCACACTCACACTCACACTCAGACTCACACTCACATGCACACTCACACTCAGACTCACACTCACATGCACACTCACACTCAGACTCACACTCACACTCACATGCACACTCACACTCAGACTCACACTCACATGCACACTCACACTCAGACTCACACTCAGACTCACACTCACATGCACACTCACACTCAGACTCACACTCACATGCACACTCACACTCAGACTCACACTCAGACTCACACTCACATGCACACTCACACTCAGACTCACACTCACATGCACACTCACACTCAGACTCACACTCACATGCACACTCACACTCAGACTCACACTCACATGCACACTCACACTCAGACTCACACTCACATGCACACTCACACTCAGACTCACACTCACATGCACACTCACACTCAGACTCACACTCAGACTCACACTCACATGCACACTCACACTCAGACTCACACTCACATGCACACTCACACTCAGACTCACACTCAGACTCACACTCACACTCAGACTCACACTCAGACTCACACTCACATGCACACTCACACTCAGACTCACACTCACATGCACACTCACACTCAGACTCACACTCACATGCACACTCACACTCAGACTCACCCTCAGACTCACACTCACATGCACACTCAGACTCACACTCACATGCACACTCACACTCACATGCACACTCACACTCAGACTCACACTCACATGCACACTCACACTCACACTCAGACTCACACTCACATGCACACTCACACTCAGACTCACACTCACATGCATACTCACACTCAGACTCACACTCACACTCACATGCACACTCACACTCAGACTCACACTCACATGCACACTCACACTCAGACTCACACTCACATGCACACTCACACTCAGACTCACACTCAGATGCACACTCACACTCAGACTCACACTCACATGCACACTCACACTCAGACTCACACTCAGACTCACACTCAGATGCACACTCACACTCAGACTCACACTCACATGCACACTCACACTCAGACTCACACTCAGACTCACACTCACACTCAGACTCACACTCAGACTCACACTCACATGCACACTCACACTCAGACTCACACTCACATGCACACTCACACTCAGACTCACACTCACATGCACACTCACACTCAGACTCACCCTCAGACTCACACTCACATGCACACTCAGACTCACACTCACATGCACACTCACACTCACATGCACACTCACACTCAGACTCACACTCACATGCACACTCACACTCACACTCAGACTCACACTCACATGCACACTCACACTCAGACTCACACTCACATGCATACTCACACTCAGACTCACACTCACACTCACATGCACACTCACACTCAGACTCACACTCACATGCACACTCACACTCAGACTCACACTCACATGCACACTCACACTCAGACTCACACTCAGATGCACACTCACACTCAGACTCACACTCACATGCACACTCACACTCAGACTCACACTCACATGCACACTCACACTCAGACTCACACTCACATGCACACTCACACTCAGACTCACACTCACATGCACACTCACACTCAGACTCACACTCAGACTCACACTCACATGCACACTCACACTCAGACTCACACTCACATGCACACTCACACTCAGACTCACACTCACATGCACACTCACACTCAGACTCACACTCACATGCACACTCACACTCAGACTCACACTCACATGCACACTCACACTCAGACTCACACTCACATGCACACTCACACTCAGACTCACCCTCAGACTCACACTCACATGCACACTCAGACTCACACTCACATGCACACTCACACTCACATGCACACTCACACTCAGACTCACACTCACATGCACACTCACACTCACACTCAGACTCACACTCACATGCACACTCACACTCAGACTCACACTCACATGCACACTCACACTCAGACTCACACTCACACTCACATGCACACTCACACTCAGACTCACACTCACATGCACACTCACACTCAGACTCACACTCACATGCACACTCACACTCAGACTCACACTCACATGCACACTCAGACTCACACTCACATGCACACTCACACTCAGACTCACACTCACATGCACACTCACACTCAGACTCACACTCACACGCACACTCACACTCACACTCAGACTCACACTCACATGCACACTCACACTCAGACTCACACTCACATGCACACTCACACTCAGACTCACACTCACATGCACACTCAGACTCACACTCACATGCACACTCACACTCAGACTCACACTCACATGCACACTCACACTCAGACTCACACTCACATGCACACTCACACTCACATGCACACTCACACTCACATGCACACTCACACTCAGACTCACACTCACATGCACACATGCACACTCACACTCACACTCACATGCACACTCACACTCACATGCACACTCACACTCACATGCACACTCAGACTCACACTCAGACTCACACTCACATGCACACTCACACTCACATGCACACTCACACTCACATGCACACTCGCACTCACACTCAGACTCACACTCAGACTCACACTCAGACTCACACTCAGACTCACACTCACACTCACATCAGATCGCATCCACGTCCTGCAGCGGCAGAACACACACACCTCACACACACATCAGATCGCATCCACGTCCTGCAGCGGCGGAACACACACACCTCACACACACATAAGAACAGACACACACACACACACATCAGATCACACTCACTCTCACACACACCTCACATCGCATCCACACACTCACAACATCCCGTGATATCGCTTGCTTCTCGGCGGCGATACTGTGCTGTGAGCTTCCAGGACCTGCTGGAGGATCACATGGCCGGAAGCATGTGGTATCTCCGGATGTTGTGAGTGTGTCAGCGCGTATGTGCGATATCGTCAGTGTGTGTGTGTATGCGATCGGATGTGTGTGAGTGTGTGTGAGTGTATGTGATCGGATGTGTGTGAGTGTATGCGATCGGATGTGTGTGAGTGTGTGTGTGTGTGTGTGAGTGTATGCGATCGGATCTGTGAGTGTCGGCAGAGGAGCACGGCGTGCAGCACAGCTGCTGGGACCGCCCACCGGTGGGCACAGGGAGAAGTGGGGTGTGTGTGTGAGTGTATGCGATCATATGTGTGCGTGTTTACTGTCTGATGTGTGACTGTGGAGCACGATGGGGGGTGCACAGCATGGGGGATGTAGCACGATGGGGAGTGCGCAGCATGGGGGATGGAGCACGATGGGGAGTGTGCAGCATGGGGGATGGAGCACGATGGGGAGTGCGCAGCATGGGGGATGGAGCACGATGGGGGGTGCGCAGCATGGGGGATGGAGCACGATGGGGGTGCGCAGCATGGGGGATGGAGCACGATGGGGAGTGCGCAGCATGGGGGATGGAGCACGATGGGGTGTGCGCAGCATGGGGGATGGAGCACGATGGGGGGTGCGCAGCATGGGGGATGGAGCACGATGGGGAGTGTGCAGCATGGGGGATGGAGCACGATGGGGAGTGTGCAGCATGGGGGATGGAGCACGATGGGGAGTGCGCAGCATGGGGGATGGAGCACGATGGGGAGTGCGCAGCATGGGGGATGGAGCATGATGGAGAATGCGTAGCATGGGGGATGGAGTACGATGGGGAGTGCGCAGCATGGAGGATGGAGCACGTTTGGGAGTGCGCAGCATGGGGGATGGAGCATGATGGGGAATGCGTAGCATGGGGGATGGAGCACGATGGGGAGTGCGCAGCATGGGAGATGGAGCATGATGGGGGGTGCGCAGCATGGGGGATGGAGCACGATGGGGAGTGTGCAGCATGGGGGATGGAGCACGATGGGGAGTGCGCAGCATGGGGGATGGAGCACGATGGGGAGTGCGCAGCATGGGGGATGGAGCACATTTGGGAGTGCGCAGCATGGGGGATGGAGCACGATGAGGAATGCGCAGCATGGGGGATGGAGCACGATTGGGAATGCGCAGCATGGGGGATGGAGCACGATGGGGAATGTGCAGCATGGAGGATGGAGCACAATGGGGAGTGGGGATGGAGCACGATGGGGGGTGCGCAGCATGGGGGATGGAGCATGATGGGGGGTGCACAGCATGGGAGATGGAGCACGATGGGGGGTGGACCACGATGGGGGGTGCACACCTCCCCCCAAAACACACACACACACTGCCACACACGCACTGCACAACACACCACACACACACTGGGAACCACAAACACCACCCTACACAGACACCCACACACACAGACAACGCCGCAGACACACAACACTCAACACACAAACACCGCGGCACACACAAATATACGCACATACCGCACAACACACACATTACACAAAACATACCTCCCCCCAAAACACACACACACATACACAACGATACAGACACACAGCGCTCCACAAATAACGACACACAACGCAAGACACAAACAACACCGCTCTCACCCCCCGCTACACCCAGACAACACCCAGAACATGTACAGCCCCTACACAAACACTTGGTAACTACACACAACAACATCTATATATATATATATATAACAAAAATCATACATTAACTACACAATACGTAAATTCTAGAATACCCGATGCGTAGAATCGGGCCACCTTCTAGTATATATATATATATATATAGAGAGAGAGAGAGAGAGAGAGAGAGAGAGAGGGAGAGAGAGATGTTGTTGTGTGTAGTTGCAAAGTGTTTGTGTAGGGCGCTGTAAATGTCCTGGGTGTTGTCTGGGTGTGGGGGGTGTGAGAGCAGTGTTGTTTGTGAGTGTTGCGTTGTTTGTGGAGCGCTGTGTGTCTGCAGAGTTGTGTGTGTGTGGTGCTGTGTGTGTTGCGCGGTTTGTGTGGGTGTGTGTGTTTTGGTGGGAAGTGTGTTTTGTGCAGTGTGTGTGTGTTAGAGGAATAGTCCTGGGGAGAGAGGAGTATAATAGGAGGAGTAGTCCTGGGTGGAGAGGAGTATAATAGGAGGAGTAGTCCTGGGTGGAGAGGAGTATAATAGGAGGAGTAGTTCTGGAGGTGAGGAATATAATATGAGGAGTAGTCCTGGGGGGAGAGGAGGATAATAGGAGGAGTAGTGCTGGGGAGAGAGGAGTATAATAGGAGGAGTAGTCTTGGGGGGAGAGGAGGATAATAGGAGGGGTAGTCCTGGGGAGAGAGGAGGATAATAGGAGGAGTAGTCCTGGGGGGAGAGGAGTATAATAGGAAGAGTAGTCCTGGGGAGAGAGGAGGATAATAGGAGAAGTAGTCCTGGGGGGAGAGGAGTCTAATAGGAGGAAGTGTCCTGGGGGAGGTGTCTAGTAGGTGAAGTAGTCCTGTGGGGGAGGTGTCTAATAGGTGGAGTAGTCCTTGGGGGGAGATGTCTAATAGGTGGAGCGGTCCTGGGGGGAGGTGCCTAATAGGTGCCCAATGTGTGCGGTGGGCGTGGCTGAGTGGGCATAGTGTGGGGGGCGTGGCCAAGCAGGCATGGTTTAGGGGGGCGTGGCTGAGCGGGCATAGTGTGGCAGGGACGTGGCCGAGCGGGCATAGTGGGGCGTGGCTGAGTGGGCATAGTGTGGGTGGCGTGGCCGAGTGGGCATAGTGGGGGGGGCGCGTGGCCGAGCGGGCATAGTGTGGGGGGCGTGGCCGAGCGGGCATAGTGGGGGGGCGTGACCGAGCGGGCATAGTGGGGGGCGTGGCTGAGCGGGCAGAGTGTGGGGGGAGTGGCTGAGCGGGCATAGTGTGGGGGGTGCGTGGCCGAGCGGGCACAGTGCGGGGGTCGTGGCCCGGGTAACTATGCAACACGGTTTCCATAGTTACCCAATGTGTACCATGGTTACCAGCGTACGCCGACTCCAGCACACGTGTGCCAGGAGCCGGGGTAAGCTAGTAACCATGGTACACATCAGGTAACCATTCAAAGCGACAGTGCTGGTTCATTTTTTGTTTGTTGGTCTCCTGCTGTGCAGCATGCATTAACGTGTTTGACAGCTGGAGACTAACGATCTGAATGGGCAGGGAGCCGGCATACGCTGGTAACCATGGTACACAATCGGGTAATTAAGCAAAGTGGTTTCCATGGTTACCCGATGTGTACCATGGTTACCAGCATACGCCGGCTCCGGCACGATCCCAGCAACGCAAGGGTATGTCTCGGCTGGGTTACTGGTGTGGGCTCCCGGGGATGCAGCAGTCAACTGGGAGTCGGGGCTCCGTGCGGGTTCGGAGAATGCGTGCGGAGGGTGGGGCCAAGCCGAGCGTCCAATGCTTGAGGGGGGCGGGGCTTGACCGAGCGGCCAATGTGTGCGGGGGGGTCTGGTCGAGCGGCCAATCCGTGCGGGGGGCGGGGCCAGGCCGCTGTGTCCAGGATGAAATGGGTCCTGATCATGGGCACGTATCTTACGTGCTTGTTGCGGCCCGCAGACCCTGTGAAGATCGCGGCCCTATGACGGGGATCGGCGCCGGCAAGGCTTTTCTAGGGTTGAATCATTGACAGTGCTGCACAGCAGAGCTTTCTGCACTATACCAATGGCTGTTCTCCGCCAATCAGATGCAAGGAGATGACGTCATGCAGCGGCGTCACCTCCTTGCATCTGATTGGCGGGCAGAAAGCTCCTATGCGCGGCACTGAAAATGATTCAACTGTGCTCAGCTGGCGCCGACCTCCAGCATAAGGCCATGATCGTTAGTGGGTCTGCGGGCCGCAACAAGCAGCCTCAGGCCACATGCTGCTCTCGGGGGCCGCATGTTTGAGACCTCTGTTCTACACTAAACCCAGACTTACCCTCTTCTGGGCCTCGGCCTGTACAATGAGCCGAGAAGCAGGATCAAGCTGTGCTGTGTACTAATTTAAACAGTCCTCTCACAGGTTGGAGGGAAAGAAGGGGAGTGCACCCCGAAATGTACAGTGCAAACGGCACGATTATTCAGCACATCCAAACTAAGTGGAAAAAAGTGCAGATGCAAACTGTTCTGGCTGCAACACAGAAACGCTGAATGCTGCCTCCCAGGAGCTCATTGTGTAGGCCAGGGGTCTCAAACTCGGCTGGGCATATGAGCCACACATAGAAGAAGAAGAATTTGAGGGGCCGCATTCTTTGCAGGACAAAGTGGCATTTTTTTGGTGCCATATTTTTTTCTCTCCACACCTTTGGATCACTGTGAATATTTTTTGCTCGTTTATTATAACAACATACACTTTTTTAGTTTACATATAAAAAAACAACATTTCTTTACATACTTTATTTTTTTTGTTTACATTTTATCTTTCTTGTAAGTAATATAGTTTTACAACTAGCACCATTTAGTGATTTTGGCCAAGATATTTTAGTAATATTCCCCATCCTGTTCCCCATGCTGTAGTAATGTACTCATCCTTGTACCTATCCTGTAGTAACGTGCCCATACTTGTCCCCATCAATTTTTGTGAAACTTGTCACCGAGGATCTCAAAGTCCAAACAAAATGGAAATTTGATAATCTCACAAAGACCCAGAGAGATGCCCTGAGAGAGCTTAGGGCCATGGATGATGAGGTATTTAAAGATGCAGACAAGGGGGGGTCACACATAGTAATCTGGCCTAAGGACCAATACGAGCGGGAAGTCTTGAGGCAGCTGAGGAATCCTGATCCTAAACTACACTCCAACCCCCTACCTCTCTTTTCTAGACAATTGCATGCCATCTTGTTTAGGGCATTTGATGATGGCCATATTACTAAAAAAGTTTTCGAGGGCCTTACCACCACCTATCCCAAAATACCCACCTTTTACATAATCCCTAAAATCCACAGAGACCCCCTTTAACCTACAGGACATCCCATTGTGTCAGGGATAGAGGGTCTATGCCATATGTAGGTTCATAGACTACTACCTTAACCAACTTGTTGAGACATTACCTTCATATGTCAAAGACACAATGGATGTCCTGAATAGGGTTGATGGGATCTTTGTGGATGATAACGTGTTGCTGGTTACAGCAGATGTAGAATCCCTGTATACTTGCATGGACCACCAGCATGGTCTACAGGCAGTTCACTTCTTCCTCAGGGCAGCCAACCGGGATAGACACCTATGTGATTTGATTATTGAACTGGTCGACTTTGCCCTGTCACACTATTTTTTTGTGTTTAAGAATTCCTTTTATCTTCACCGTCGTGGCACTGCAATGGGGACGGCCTATGCCCAGTCTTATGCAAACCTCTTCCAGGAGTACTGGGAGTGGGCTTTGTCTGGGGGGAACAGTCACCGGCCGGCTCTCATATCCAGTGCTGGATAAGATACATCCACGATATTTTTATTTTCTGGCAGGGCACAGCGAGCAACTCGGTTTTTTTTCATACACTCAATAACAATGAGTATCACATCAAATTAATACACAGGTGTGATTCTTGCAAAATTGATTTTTTTGAGCATACAGTTGGACCATGGTCAAGGTAGTGCTATAAAGACCGACGTTTATCGCAAAAAAGTTGGTTCATTTTTTATTACACGCATCCTCCTCGCACAAATGCTCCACCATTAGAGCTATCCCGGTTGGCCAATTCTTGAGGATGCGGCGGATATGCTCTACCGAAGAATGTTTTGAGGTCAGTGACCTTAACACCTGCTTTTTACAGAGACGTTACAGCAACAGGTGTGTAAAGGGTGGGTACAAGTGAGCAAAATACACTTCCCGGGCTCAGTTACATCAACCAACTAAGAAAGATGGATCTGAACAAAAATGGAGATTCCTCTCAACTTATAACTATGAGTGGTTAGCTATAAAGGCCATTCTTTTAAAACATTTGTCCATCTTAAACATGGAGCCCTCCTTCACTCAATTTTTATCTGAAAGACCACTTTTGACCTCTAGGCGGTGTAAGAACCTCAGTGATGTCCTTATCCAAAGTCATTACGTATCTAAGATAACAAACCCCTTTAACACCAGAGGTCCTATCGTGGGTTGTTATTCATGTGGCCGCTGTGCTGCCTGCGCCAATGTCCTGCGCTGCTTCACTTTTGAGACAGCAGATGGTTTTCGTTGCTATAAAATAAATCACTACATCACATGTAAAAGCACCCACATGGTATATTATGCCACGTGTGGTTGCTCCAAAATCTATATTGGCCTGACCTCCAGAGAACTACGGGTTAGTCCAAGAACATTTGTGGGACATTGGTGCGGCCAGGACTGCGACCGATGTGGCTTTTTTGAAAAGTTTGCCTTGTCACTTCACAGATTTCCATAATTGTGATCCTAGGTCCCTGAGGATTTGAGACTTAGGCGGGCTTTGCACGTTGCGACATCGGTAACAATGTGTTACCGACGCTGCAGCGATAGTCCCCGCCCCCTTCGCAGGTACGATATCTTGTGATTGCTGGTGTAGCGAACATTATCGCTACGCCAGCTTTACATGCACTCACCTGCCCTGCGACGTCGCTGTGGCAAGCGACCCGCCTACTTCCTAAGGGGGCGGGTCGTGCGGCGTCATAGCGACGTCACACGGCAGGCAGCCAATAGAAGCGGAGGGGAGGAGATGAGCGGGACGTAAACATCCCGCCCACCTCCTTCCGCATAGCCGGCCGGGACGCAGGTAGGATATGTTCCTCGCTCCAGCGGCTTCACACACAGCGATGTGTGCTGCCTGCTGGAATGAGGAACAACATCGTACCATCTCAGCAGCGGTATTATGCAAATGTTGGACCCTACACCGATCATACGATAACGACGCTTTTGCGCTCGTTAACCCTAGAACGCATACCTGGGGCCTCGCAGGCCTGCTAGGTCATTTGTTTTCTATGGTAGATTGTTATGCTTGCGCGTTCTAGGGTTAATCGTATGTAAAAGGCTTTACACACTACGATGTCGACAGCGACGCCGGATGTGTGTCACTTTCGATTTGACCTCACCGACATCGCACCTGCGATATCGTAGTGTGCAAAGCCCACCATAGACTTAGTACAGGGAAGGATCAGGGGTGCCAACCTTAGGAAAATCCTGGCACAGAGAGAGACACCTCAGGGATTAAATGAAACTCTGAACTTTTCTCCATGCTTGTAGAATTCTTGTGTGCATGTGCCCTCCACAATTGTCTCATACTGTATCTTTCTATTTAATATGATATATTATATTCTACAATTGTCATATGTTTTTTACAATAGTGCCTTGCTGTAAGCATTCCTGTCTGGGACCTGTCTCCATATACTAATTAATGGTGATTTTGATCCAATGGATATTATGGATATCATATGGATCCAGCTCTTTGCCTGCTTATTGTGGATACATCATATTATTTATGGACTTGCCCCTATTTAGGGCTAATACTTGCCTTTGTTGTATTTAATATATATGATGTACTTCTTAAGAACCAACCTAATGGATGTGCGTATGCGTCCCTTCTGGCTATCTCTCTTCCCCTCTGTCGCTGTCTGGTGGTCTTGTGCGCTTGTCCGAGTGCCATAGCAACTTGTCTCTGACCCTGTACATGTGGCGCCCTGGACAAGCCAGGACGTCACAGGTACTGCAACAACGCACCCCACACCCCGGCTAGGCACACCAAAGTCAGACAAAAATCCTTGTTGCCTCCCTCCAGGGGCTGATGTCCACACCAGGTGGGGTGGAGCTAGGCAGTTGGCTCCACCCACCGAGGAGTTCACAGGCCTGGAGGCAGGAAAAGTGACAGTTCAGTTAGGGAAGTGGAAGAGAGAGGAGTGAAGTGGTAGTGGAGCAGACTGACCGTGTCCGGGTGCGTGACCCGGGCACATACAGCAAGGTTGGCAGACGGTGGTGACCGTCTGCAGGAGAGGCTGATTGACGTGAACCGTAAGGACCGGGGACGGGCGGTGGCCCACCGGTACCGGATCGGAGAGCAAAGAGAAGCCAGCACCATTCGGCAGGGCCTACGGACCCCGACCAGGCTTGGAGTCGCCTCAAAACCGGTCAAATCCGTTAGCGAAGGGAACCTCCGGGGTTTCCCAGCAGTCAAGACCCAATTGAAGGCAACCGCTCAAACCGTGAAGGGAAATACAGTCACCGCCAAGGCTACAGTTCCCAGGGCCAGAGCCTGCGGGCAAAAGGGGCTCCCTCAGCATCCATCCAAGCTGGGGAGAGGGTTACCGGTGGGAAGCCACCAGAACCGAGAACATAACACAGGTGCGGGGAAAGGCAGTCACCGCCAACCTACCGGGAGAAGAACCACCGCAGCCGTCTGTGGGACCCGTCCATCCAGCCGTTTGTTTTACCGGAGACTTTGCATTCATTATTGGCTGAGTGAGTACCACTGTGCCGTGCGGCACTGCGCTGCCCCCGCGACCCTGCACCTCACCAGGTCCCGTAACCCACCTGCCATTCCTCCCTCACCGGGCCCCGGGACAACCAACCCTGCTACTCACGGAGGGGAAGAACAACATCTAAGCTGCTCCCTGTCATCGCTCCCGGGATCCCCGTCCAGAGCAGCGGTGGTGTCACAACCTCACCACAACCGTGGGTGGCATCACGGACAATACATCCCCAAAACCAATCCCCCCTTTTCACTCACGGGCGAGGAGCGCTGCTCGAGTCCCCGGGTCCGGCCCACCACTCGAGCCACCGACCGAGCAGCAAGCGAAGCAGCCGGACCCGAGCGTGGTGAGCGCAGCGTCCCTTCCCCGCCCGCGACAACTTGGCGTCACGAACAGGATCTTACCGCTCTGCCGTCTGGTAGAGGTGCGCCTTGTGACCGCCTGAGGTGTCTGGCCGAAAATTTTGAGAAGCCGCCATTTTGGGTGCGAAAAATCCCCGCTCGAGCGTCTCCTCGAGCAGTGGAGGCGCGAAAGCCGAAACCCCGCCCCTGTAGAGGAGGAGCCAGAAAAAGACTAAGGGGTAAGGGGGCACAGAATGGCGGCCGGCCGCATATGAACCGCGGCTATAGAAGCAGGGACGCCAGGACTCTGCGATCTGCTGGTTCCTGGAAAGTACCGCTACCACCATGTCCGCCCCGTCCAGCTACGCAGAGGTTACGGAGCCGGTGCCCGGAACAGCGGCGTGGCTCAGGGCCCGAATGGCGGGGATCTGCCGGCGCTACCGGAGTCAGATATGTCTGCTGATGGAGCAGTGGACCGCGGAGGTGGAGGAGGTAGCTGCGGTCGCCCGGGTATACGGAATGGAGGCCATGATGGAGGAGCTGGTGAGTGACCCACGCCCTTGTGTCCCCGAGGGACCGGCCGTTGCGGCTGAGGGACCCGGTCTACCTCTGGCCCCCATGCCGCCTCCGTCTTCCCTGCCCGTGCACCCCGCTGCTGCTGGTCCATCTAACGTACACCCCCTCGTAACAGTAGCCGAAAGATTGGTGAGCCCGGAGACTGCGGCAGCTGGCGGCAACCCGCCTGGCGCAGGGACAGATGATGGTGACTCCGGACCTGACACAGAGCCTGTTTCGGAGGAGGACGAGGGAGTCGTCGCCCTGTATGGCACGGAGGCCACTTACATCCCCCGGAGCGGAAATAATGGATACCGGGCGGCCCTTCCTCGTCGCGCCTACTATGCGCTGGAGGGGCTGGTACCTGTGTTCTTCCACCCAGGGTCGGGTGAGGAGGACGAAGGTGAGCAGTAATGGCAGCGGTCCCCCGCCGCAAGTTGTCCCCTTTGGGACCACCGGCACCGTTTGAATAAGTTAAATGATAAGATTGAATCAACCGAACTGTAATCTGATTGGGACCGTGATTAAACTGGCCGTTGCCGGCATGTTGTCCCCGTAGGGACTTTCTGCAACCGCTGCGTAAGGAACTGCTTACAGACAAGCCCGAGAACTTGCAGGGCAACCACAAACTTGTGGGATGTAAATATTTGGCTTAAACCGTTGCCGCCTCCGGAGAGGCAGATTGGAGGAAGGGCCCGCAGCAGAGTAGGCTGGGGCCCGGCCACCACCTGAACCGGTGGTGATCCTCCGGGGGTCAGGGGTTCCCATGGACATGGGACCCCTGAAAGAGACCGTACCCGCTCGGGCAGCTTGGTTCTGGACTGGGGTCAAGGGGTGCTGCCCGCTTCTTAGGGGCAGCATCAGGGCCAGGTTGTTTGGGTGGGAGAAGAGCGGAAGCCGTACCATTTAATAAATATATGCCGTTAGAAACGTTTAAGAATGTGCCTCCCGTTGTGGGAAGTTTGACTAAAAATGCTTGTGTTTTAAATGATGTTTTTACTCTTTTGCAGTTAACAAAAAAAAATAAAACCGGTGATGGACGGGCAGCCAGCGGACGGTCTGCATTTTACTAAGGAGGAATGTGGCGCCCTGGACAAGCCAGGACGTCACAGGTACTGCAACAACACACCCCACACCCCGGCTAGGCACACCAAAGTCAGACAAAAATCCTTGTTGCCTCCCTCCAGGGGCTGATGTCCACACCAGGTGGGGTGGAGCCAGGCGGTTGGCTCCACCCACCGAGGAGTTCACAGGCCTGGAGGCGGGAAAAGTGACAGTTCAGTTAGGGAAGTGGAAGAGAGAGGAGTGAAGTGGTAGTGGAGCAGACTGACTGTGTCCGGGTGCGTGGCCCGGGCACATACAGCAAAGTTGGCAGACGGTGGTGACTGTCTGCAGGAGAGGCTGATTGACGTGAACCGTAAGGACCGGGGACGGGCGGTGGCCCGCCGGTACCGGATCGGAGAGCGAAGAGAGGCCAGCACCATTCGGCAGGGCCTACGGACCCCGACCAGGCTTGGAGTCGCCGCAAAACCGGTCAAATCCGTTAGCGAAGGGAACCTCCGGGGTTTCCCAGCAGTCAAGACACGATTGAAGGCAACCGCTCAAACCGTGAAGGGAAATACAGTCACCGCCAAGGCTACAGTTCCCAGGGCCAGAGCCTGCAGGCAAAAGGGGTTCCCTCAGCATCCATCCAAGCTGGGGAGCGGTTTACCGGTGGGAAGCCACCGGAACCGAGAACATAACACAGGTGCAGGGAAAGGCAGTCACCGCCAACCTACCGGGAGAAGAACCACCGCAGCCGTCTGTGGGACCCGTCCATCCAGCCGTTTGTTTTACCGGAGACTTTGCATTCATTATTGGCTGAGTGAGTACCACTGTGCCGTGCGGCACCGCGCTGCCCCCACGACCCTGCACCTCACCAGGTCCCGTAACCCACCTGCCATTCCTCCCTCACCGGGCCCCGGGACAACCAACCCCCCTACCCACGGAGGGGAAGAGCAACATCTAAGCTGCTCCCTGTCATCGCTCCCGGGATCCCCGTCAAGAGCAGCGGTTGTGTCACAACCTCACCACAACCGTGGGTGGCGTCACGGACAATAAATCCCCAAAACCAATCCCCCCTTTTCACTCACGGGCGAGGAGCGCCGCTCGAGTCCCCGGGATCTGGCCCACCGCTCGAGCAACTGACCGAGCAGCAAGCGAAGCAGCCGCAACCGTGCCGGACCCGAGCGTGGTGAGCGCAGCGTCCCCTCCCCGCCCGCGACATACATAGTGCTAGTGTTATGACAACGCAAGCGGAATGGACAGATTGATTTCAGATGGTGTACAGGTGCCACTATATCCACCTTGATTGGTTCTCGCAGCCCAGGTGACCACTACCTCTTACTCTAAAAAGGTCCTGGCATGTGTACCTTTCAGTCCTTTGATGAAGCGAGCAATTTCTCACGAAACACGCATTGAGGCGTTCTCATGGGATTTCCTCTGACCCTGTTATGCTTGCCGGACGAGCAATGTTGTTTAGCAAACCCACTGGGCCACAGCACACATAAAACCCAGAGGGGCTTGACTACAGACCTGAGCCTGGTCTTCTCCAGTGCTTCTCATGGTGAGGGTGTTACGCTTCAGGTATGAGTCTGGGTGCCACTCGGGAAGACTGGTGCTGCATCGGCTGGCCCCAGGGGTATGGGAGCGGCAGTCTCTGGCAG
Source organism: Anomaloglossus baeobatrachus (assembly GCF_048569485.1). Classification (NCBI taxonomy): domain Eukaryota; kingdom Metazoa; phylum Chordata; class Amphibia; order Anura; family Aromobatidae; genus Anomaloglossus; species Anomaloglossus baeobatrachus. The sequence goes on along the minus strand of NW_027443515.1, from coordinate 188,135 downwards.
TAGGTTACAGCAGCAGCAGGTGTCGAGATTCCATCCAGGATGGATGGACGGATGGATGGTACAGCAGCTGTGACCGGCATGGATACTTGCAGAGGCGGGTATCGTGTAAGCTGGTCGGCGTAGATGGTAGCGACAGCAGTGGAACAGCATGGTAGTACAGCACTGAAATATAAAGATGTATCAGCAGCAGCAGACAGCACAATATCATCAGCTGCAGTGCTAAGGGCCCTGATAACTAGCAATGACTAACTCATTGCCCAGGCACCAGTGATAAGGCTGAGGCTGGAGGCCTGGAAGATGTACAGATGTTCTGGGAGACAGCAGCATGGGACAGGGACGGGACCACCACCGCAGGACTCCTGGACAGGTGAGGAAACCGACGTCCTTGCTGGGGAAGGGGAGCAGGAGAGTGCGAGGATGTCGGCATGGGCGTTACAGTACCCCCCTTCCTTACGCCCCCCACCCACCCCCTTTTAGGGTATTTGTTAAGGAGAAGAGGGAAATTAATATTCTCCCTTGGCTGCCATGACCTCTCAAAAAAGAACAACCAATTGAGATATAACCAAGGGGTTAACCAAGAAGACCAAAAGAAAAACCCCTAAAAAATTACTTTATCATTATTGTCTTAAAATCAGAAATTCCCCCCAAAAAGCGTGATTATATAAAGTCATTAACACGGTGCAATGATTAAGGATTGGGAATGGCCAAAAACCCTATCAGTTTCCCTTCCTTGCCACGGAGGTTGGCACTCTAAATTTAGCGCAATGGCGCCCCCGCTCACCGACGGCTTGCCCTTATAGTCTGAGGTGCAGCTAGTCTGGAAATTCGGGAGTAACAACACACATAACAATCTATGCACACCTACATGTCCTTAAAAATATAAAATGACTTAGCACTGTCACAAGGGTAAAAATATCCCAGACAGTTAGATCCCCCTATTTTCTATAATATAATACTAGAAAAATAGGTTTGATCTCTCAGCTTAAATAACCTGATGTTATACTTATTAAAAAAATAAATTGTCAAGTGCCTCCAAAGTATATATAAAGTGCTAAATACCTCCAAGTACTGTGTAACACAAGGAGTAAACACAAACACTGCTGTAAACCTAGACTGTTATTGTGCAAACTGGCCAAGCAATATATCAATGTAAGCAAGGACTCTCTTTGCTAATAACCTGGTTTTTCATTATCACACCAGCAGAAAAAGGTACCAAAAGATATGTAAACATAGTCAAACCTATTTTCTAGTATTATCTTATAGAAAATAGGGGGATCTAACTGTCTGGGATATTTTTACCCTTGTGACAGAGTCATTTTATATTTTTGAGGACATGTAGGTGTGCATAGATTATGTGTGTTGTCACTCCCGAATTTCCAGACTAGCTGCACCTCAGACTAGAACAGGGATATAAGAGCAAGCTGTCGGTAAGCGGGGGCGCCATTGCGCTAAATGTAGAGTGCCAACCTCCGCGGCAAGGAAGGTAAACTGATAGGGCTTTTCACCATTCCGAATCTTTAATCATTGGACCGTGTCTATGACTTTATATAATCACGTTTTTTGGGGGGGATTTCTGATTTTAAGACAATAATAATAAGGTGATTTTTTTAGGGATTTTTCTTTTGGTCTTCCTGCAATGACCTCTCCTCAGGACCAAACCCCTTCCAGAGGCTAAGAGGTACCTGGATCCCTGTGATAACGGCTCAGGATGACAGGTTTGAGGAGGGACACATGGAAAGAGTTGGGGATGCATAGAGAAGCCAGGAGCTTCAGTTTGTAGTCTGGAGCACCTCAATGGGACTCAACTTGTAGGATGGTAACTTGAAGTGGACGTATCCGGAAGAGAGACATACCTTGTCTCCGGGCTGGAACGAAGAAGGATGTAGGTGTCTCTTGTCTTCATGCCTCTTCATATGAATGGAGGACTGCTCCAGGGAGGACTTGGTCTCCACCCTGATGTCGGAGAACGTCTTAACGAGAGAAACAGCTTGCCAAAGGTGAGTGCCACTGGGAATGGGATTCTGGGTCGCTGTCCATACAGAATCTGAAAAGGAGGCTTGGCGGCGGACTTACTTAGGTGGTTTTATATACGAGAACTCCACACAAGGGAGGAGCTTGACCCAGTCACTATGATGCTCATTGACGAAGTGTCACAGAAAGTTCATCATAGTCTGGTTCACCCGTTCCACTTGGCTATTGGACTGCGGATTGTAGTCTGCCGAGAAGTCCAAAGTGACATCCAACAGCTTGGAGGTGGCCTTCCAGAATCTAGATATGAACTGGACTCCTCTGTCGGACACAATGAGGAGTGGTAGACCGTGCAGCAGAAAGATGAGCTGCATGAAGTGCTCAGCAAGCACTGGCGAAGAAGGCAAACCGGTCAGCAGGGTAAAATGGGCCATTTTAGAGAATCTGTCCACCACCACTAAGTTGACGGTGCAACCGGAGGACTTCAGTAGATCTGTGATAAAGTCCATCCCGATGTGATATGCTATCAGGGGGTAGATGGCACCGGAAAAGGGAGCAGTGGATCAGCAGGAAGCTTCTTCAGTGTCTTCTTATGGGCACTCGAAGGACAGGCCAACACAAATTCCAGGACATCTTGTCGCAGTGTAGGCCACCAGTAGCACTACAACGTCAGCTGCAATGACTTCTGTCCAGTATGACTGGCCAGCCAAAAGGAATGACCCCACTGAATAACTCGCTCCCTGTCTGCTTCAGCAACATCTTGCCGGGAGGAACCTGGAAAATGTCTATAGGAGCCATGTCACCATCCTGGATGGCTCAATTATGTGTTGAGGCTCCTCCTCCTGATCGGCTGACAGAAATGATCGCAACAGCGCATCAACCTTGATGTTCATTTCTGCAGGGCGGAAATGCAGCACAAAGTCGAAGCGAGTGAACAAAAGCGACCACCGGGCTTGACGAGGATTCATCCCCTGAGCTGACTGTAGGTAAGCAAAGTTCTTGTGTTAGGCGTAAATGATTACAGGGTGCACTGCTCCTTCCAACACATAACACCAGAGCCATCTTGAGGGCCAACAGCTCCCAATCGCCAATTGAGTAGTTGCACTTGGCTGGAGAGAAAGCCCTGGAAAAGAAACCGCAGGTTAAATAGCACTTCTGTGTGAGAACTGCATCGGCAACAGAAGACGAAGCATCCACTTCGAGGGTAAACTGCTGATTAGAATCAGGTCTATGTAGCGTCAAAGCTAAGTAAGGCCTGTTTGAGGGAAATAAAGGTGTTTTCTGCCTCAGGAGTCCAAGCTTTCAGATTCGCCCCTTTGCGGGTCAAGACTGAGATGGGAAGAGCCAGTGACGAGAATCACGGGATAAACTGCCTGTAGTAATTGGCAAACCCAAAGAACCGCCGGATCAGACTGTCAGGACGTGGCCACTTCAGTACTGCTAACAACTTGCTGGATCCATCCTCAGGCCGGTCACTGAGATGATGTAACCTAAGAAAAGCAGGGATGATTTCTCAAACAGGTGCTTTTCGTATTTGGCATATACATGGTTCTCCCTTAACCTCTGCAGAACCTGCTGAACGTTTCTTCTGTGCGTAAGAAAGTCCAGTGAGAATACAAGAATGTCGTCCAAGTACACCACTACACATGTGTATAGCAGATCTCGAAAGATATCGTTGATGAATTCCTGAAAGACTGTCGGGGCATTGCTGAGCCCAAATGGCATTACCCGATACTCATAGTGGCTGTCATGGGTGTTGAAGGCAGTCTTCCATTCATCGCCCAACCATATCCTAACCAGATTGTACGCACCAAAGAGGTCAAGCTTGGAGAAGATCCTAAATCCTCGGAGTCGGTCGAACAATTCTGGTATGAGCAGCAGCGATTATTTGTTCTTGACTGTGATTTGATTGAGACCTCTGTAGTCTATATATGGTCAAAGAGACCTGTCCTTTTTTCACAAAGGAGAAACCGGCTCCGGCCGTTGAGGAAGTGTATTGAATGAAACCTCTTGCCATATTGTACTTTATGTATTCGGACATCACCTGGGTCTCGGCCTGAGACGGGATACATACAACCACGAGGAGGGGTTGACCCAGGGAGTAGGTCAATCGGACAGTGGTATTGTCTATGTGGCGGCTGGGTTTTGGCCTCTTTTTTGTCAAAGACATCTGCATAGGCCCAGTATGCAGACAGCAGACCTGGAAGATTAGAGGGCTTCATGGGTGGTCAAGGAGATTGTACATGAACAAGACAGCTTTTATGGCAAGTGTTACCCCACCTGAGCAGATCTCCAGTCCAGAAGTGGTTCGTGCTTCCGAATCCACAGTAGACCCAGCAACAGCGGATGCGACATTCCTGAAAGGACGTGAAAGGTGATCTTCTCCATATGCAGCACTCCTACTCATAGGACAGCGTCTTCTGTAACAAACTGGATGACCTCGGGCAGAGGCTTTTTGTTCACCGACAGCACTGGAACAGGACTTTGCAGCTGATGAACAGGAATCCAATACCGATCCACTATACTCAGTTGTATGAAATTCCCATCAGCACAGAAGGGCCACCTCAGAGAACCAGAAGTCACTGGTTACGGACACAGTCAAATATAGAGGTGCAGAGGACTTGCCATCACGTAGAGTAGCCTCTCCTACTGACCCTAGGCAAGAAATTTTCCCGGCTTCTTGGGACAAAAGCAGATTAGGTGCGCGGAGCTTCAACAATAGTAGCACCTCCCATTGGTACGACGAATGTCCTGGCGATAGCAGACAGACCACACTTGATCAATCTCCATTGGCTCTGGGACTGTAGGTATGGAGGCCACACTGGCACGAGGAACCAAGCACCTCAGAACAGAGGGTACTGGGTGTGATGACCTCCTTTCACGGGCTTTCTCATGAGCACATTACAGAAAGCACAGGTCAATCTGAATGGCTAGGCTAATCAGGTCATCCAGAAAGAAGAATAAAGCACGACTGTAACGATAGTCCTGGGAGTGGACTCACTGGACTGGGCACTGGACTCTCCTGAGGTGCCGCCTTGAGCGAATCCCTATACAGGGACGTCGGGCGTAACCCCAGAGGGTCTAGATGCACGGAAGCCGGGATCAGCAGGATTCACAGGAAAGAGTTTTATAGAGTCTGTGGTAGATACAGGATCAGATCTGAACCAGGTACAGGTTAACGGCATCAGGCTGAAGGCCAGAATCGGAGACTGGTGCAGGTTAACGGGATCAGGCTGAAGTCCAGAACCGGAGACTGGTGCAGGTTACAGGGATCAGGCTGGAGTGTGTGCTCAGAAAGGTACTCAGGATCTGTAAGCAAAGACAGTGTTACACCAAGCATAGGCATAGAGAGACCTGAACAACTGGTACAAGAGACAAGCTACAGGGACACGTTGAACAAGCACTGGCCATGGGGAACAGGAAGTCTTAAATACCCAAGGTATTTAGTAGTCAGATCCTGGACAGCTGTGCTGGCCCTTTAAGTCTAGGAGAGTGCACACGCATGCCCTCTAGTGTGCATGTGTGACGCCCTTAACCCGTGGTGGGTGGCGCAGTCGGATCGGGAGCGTGACAATGACCAGCTAACTCGTCCCTTGATTTTACCAGTTAGGCCTCACCAGAATGCTCCGATGAATGACTCATTGGTCCACTGCAGCTCAGACAATAAGGTCTGTCAGGGTGGGGAGCAGTTTTTCTCCACCACAGGACTCAGGGAACGTGGACTCCGCAGGAGTCCACCCTTCAGATCAATGTTCTGGAAATCAGGGCAGTGTATCTTGCCCTACTAGCCTTCCAACAGTGGCTGGAAGGAAAGCAGATCCGAATCCAGTCGGACAACTCCACAGCGGTGGCATACATCAACCACCAAGGAGGGACGCGCAGTCGGCAAGCCTTCCAAGAAGTCCGGCGCATTCTAATGTGGGTGGAAGACACAGCATCCACCATATCCGCGGTTCACATCCCAGGCGTCGAAAACTGGGAAGCAGACTTCCTCAGTCGCCAGGGCATGGACGCAGGGGAATGGTCCCTTCACCCGGACGCGTTTCAGGAAATCTGTCGCCGCTGGGGAGTGCCGGACGTCGACCTAATGGCGTCCCGGCACAACAACAAGGTCCCGGCATTTATGGCGAGGTCGCGCGATCAAAGAGCTCTGGCGGCAGACGCCTTAGTACAAGATTGGTCGCAGTTCCGGCTCCCATACGTATTCCCGCCTCTGGCACTCTTGCCCAGAGTCTTACGCAAGATCAGATCCGATTGCAGCCGCGTCATACTCGTCGCCCCAGACTGGCCGAGGAGATCGTGGTATCCGGATCTGTGGCATCTCACGGTCGGCCGACCGTGGTCACTTCCAGACCGACCAGACTTACTGTCCCAAGGGCCGTTTTTCCATCAGAATTCTGCGGCCCTGAACCTGACTGTGTGGCCATTGAGTCCTGGATCCTAGCGTCTGCAGGATTATCCCAAGGAGTTGTAGCCACAATGAGACAGGCTAGAAAGTCGACGTCTGCTAAGATCTACCACAGAACGTGGAAGATTTTCTTATCCTGGTGTTCCGCTCAGGGAGTGTCTCCCTGGCCATTTGCATTGCCCACTTTTCTTTCTTTCCTGCAATCGGGGTTAGAAAAGGGCTTGTCGCTCAGCTCCCTTAAAGGGCAAGTATCGGCACTATCCGTGTTTTTTCAGAAGCGTCTAGCACGTCTTCCTAAGGTGCGCACGTTCCTGCAGGGGGTCTGTCATATTGTGCCCCCGTACAGGCGGCCGTTAGATCCATGGGATCTGAACAGGGTACTAGTTGCTCTCCAGAAGCCGCCTTTCGAGCCTCTGAAGGAAGTTTCCTTTTCTCGCCTGTCACAGAAAGTGGCGTTTCTTGTTGCGATCACATCGCTTCGGCGAGTGTCGGAGCTGGCAGCTCTGTCATCCAAGGCTCCCTTCCTGGTGTTCCACCAGGACAAGGTAGTGCTGCGCCCCATTCCGGAGTTTCTCCCTAAGGTCGTCTCCTCGTTTCATCTTAATCAGGATATATCCTTGCCTTCCTTTTGTCCTCATCCGGTTCACCGGTATGAAAAGGACTTACGTTTGCTGGATCTGGTGAGAGCACTCAGAATCTACATTTCCCGCACGGCGCCCATGCGCCGTTCCGATGCACTTTTTGTCCTTGTCGCTGGTCCGCGCAAGGGGTTGCAGGCTTCTAAAGCCACCCTGGCTCGATGGATCAAAGAACCAATTCTAGAGGCCTACCGTTCTGCGGGGCTTCCGGTTCCTTCAGGGCTAAAAGCCCACTCAACCAGAGCCGTGGGTGCGTCCTGGGCATTACGACACCAGGCTTCGGCTCAACAAGTGTGCCAGGCAGCTACCTGGTCGAGTCTGCACACTTTCACCAAGCATTATCAGGTGCATACCTATGCTTCGGCGGATGCCAGCTTAGGTAGAAGAGTCCTGCAGGCGGCAGTGACACCCCCGTAGGGGAGGGCTGTTTTGCAGCTCTAACATGAGGTATTTCTTTACCCACCCAGGGACAGCTTTTGGACGTCCCAATCGTCTGGGTCTCCCAATAGAGCGCTGAAGAAGAAGGGAATTTTGTTACTTACCGTAAATTCCTTTTCTTCTAGCTCTTATTGGGAGACCCAGCACCCGCCCTGTTGTCCTTCGGGATTTTTTTGTTGTTTGCGGGTACACATGTTGTTCATGTTGAACGGTTTTTCAGTTCTCCGATGTTACTCGGAGTTAATTTGTTTAAACCAGTTATTGGCTTTCCTCCTTCTTGCTTTGGCACTAAAACTGGAGAACCCGTGATACCACGGGGGGGTATAGCCAGAAGGGGAGGGGCCTTGCACTTTTTGGTGTAGTGCTTTGTGTGGCCTCCGGAGGCAGTAGCTATACCCCAATCGTCTGGGTCTCCCAATAAGAGCTAGAAGAAAAGGAATTTACGGTAAGTAACAAAATTCCCTTCTTTCAGGGGAGGGCTTATATTTAAACTTTGCTCCGAAAATGCTGAAAATCCCTGCTAGGGCTTATTTTTGATGGAGGTCTTATTTTTGGAAAAACACGTTATTTAAAAAAAATCTGAAAATAAAGAAGAAAAATAATAAAAATAGTCCAATTAAATTTGTGTAAAAAAATAAAATAAACAAATAAGTACACATATTTGGTATTGCCACGTCCATAACAACCCGAGCTAACCCCTTCAGTGTACACGATAAAAAAAAAAAAAAACATAGCAAAAACAATGTCTTTTTAACATATAGCTGACAAAAAAGTGGAATAAAATGTGATCAAAAAGTTATATATAAATAAAACTGGTACAGATGAAAACATCATTTCACCCGCAAAAAAACAAGCCACCATACAGTTTTATCAGCCAACAAATAAAAATGTTATAGCTGTCAAAATACAGCAATGCAAAAACTGATTTTTTCCGTGCAAAATAGTTTTTATGGTATAAAAGCAGCAAAACAAAAAAACTTGTATAAATATGGTATCTCTGTAATAATACTGACCTGGAGAATAAATCTATCTTATCACTTTTACAGCACTGTAAACAACGTTAAAAAACCCCCTATTCCTGAGTTGCTGTTTCTTCTTGATTCTGCCTCACAAAAAGTGGAATAGAAAGCGATCAAAAATTATGGCCAAAAATGGTATCAATAAAAACTCCAACTTATCCCACAAAAAAAGTCCTCACATGTCAGAATAAAAAAAAAACTATAGCCTTCAAAATCTGGTGATGCAAAAAAACTTTATTTTGTAAAAAGCGTTTTTTAGTACCAGAGGAATACAGCCACCTAATCACCTATACTACATGGCGAATGGTGTAAAAAATAAATAAAGAAAGCCAATAGTTCAACTGTTGTTGATTTGTTCATTCTGTCTTTAAAAGAACGCAGTACGGCACGGCTCATATTTATCCTGTGCTCTACGCTAAGTGCTTGCATCGGGATTACCTTTAAGGGTGCTTGCCCACAATAAGGAATAGCAGCATATTGGATGCTCCGTATTTTTGCTGTGTCCAAACCACTGCATTGTGCGGTACAAGCACAGTGGATGGACTGATATAAATCCAATGCCCACTGTACTTCTTTTCTATACTTCGTAAACTTACCTGTGGAGCTGCTTCCCTAGATGCAGTATGTCAATTTATGCTGCAGAGACGCGAGTGTTCCCAGCTGGGAAAACAGAGCGAAAGTCCACAGTGCCCCAAACCCTGATCGTGGGCATGGGCAGCTGCCGCCTCCTGAGTAGTGCACTTGTGTCTCTGCAGGTGAATACACTCCACATCCAGAACATGGCATGTGCTGATCGCTGGCACGTACCCTAGAGACTAAATCATTACTACTCCTGTAGATGAATTCCCAGAGGGGTGAAATTTCCAAAATGTGGTCACTTGAGGGGGATTTCTTCTTTTCTCGCACATGGGGACTCTGCAAATGGTGTCCACAAACTATTCTAGGAAAATCTGTGTTTCAAAAAATCAAATGGTGCTCCTTCCTCTCTGAGACCGACCTGTCGTGCGGCCAAACACTACTGTACAATGACATGTGGGGTATTGTCATGTTCAGGAGAAATTGTGTAACACATTATAGGACATTTTTTACCTATTCCCCATGTGCAAATTGGAAATTTGGGGTTAGCACAACATTTTAGTTGTAAAAATGTAATTATTTTTGTTTACCGCCCAATAGTATAAAATTTGTTTGCACACTGCACCTCTGAATGAATTCATTGAGGGGTACAGTTTGTAAAATGGGGTCACTGTGGGAGATTTCTGCTGTTTTGGCATTTCAGGGGCTCTACCAATGTGACATGGCAAAACAAACCATTCCAACTAAATCTGCACTCCAATGTGGTACTCTTTCCCTTCTTCTTCTTTCCTGCATTAGTCAGGAGAAATTGCACAATAATTTGTATGGTTCACTATCTCCTATTACTCTAGGTTATTTGCAAAATTTGGCGTTAACGCAACATTTTTGTGGTTTAAAAATTACATTTTTCATTTTCACAGCTTATAAAATTCTGTGAAGCCCACCTGTTCCAGGTGCTCACCAACCATCTAGATAAATTCCTTGAGAGGTCTAGTTTCCAAAGCAGCGGTGTTTCCGTCCCTCGCTGCTGCCCGATCTCGGCTGCTAGCGCACGCGCACTACATCAACTGCAATCAGGATTGATTGTTTTCACTTCCTTGGTCCCAATATAGCTGGTTTCTCACCGCATACATCACACTTCCTTTTGAGAAAGCGTGCTGCGAAACAGCTGTCAAGAGGTTATCTTACCACCAGAACCAGCCTCCCACTACACCACCAGGTAGAGGTATTGCATGAGTCCTTTCTGGTCATTTACATAGTGCTCTCCATTCACCTGCACAGTTTCCTAGCCTTGGGCATTTACCACTTACTTCTATTTGTCTCACTCCAACTTCACACTTGCGGTGTGTTTCTTGTGGCAGGGCTGTGCATGTGTCAGGGAATTTTACACTCTGTGTATAGACCATTTTGGTTCTCTCATGTGGGGCACATTTTTTCATATGCCAGACTGCAGGTACATATATAATCCTCTCAGTATGTGCCCCCTTTAGTTTGCCACTTTATTTAATTCAGTACCATACTGGTGTGTAAATTTTAACACAAATATTACATCTATTATACGCATAATAATTGTGGCTGGTTCTGTGTGGTAATTTTATTTACCTCATTTTTCCCCCCTTTTTTCTACTACCCCCTTTCCACACTCACCGAGGACCTATTGTATATATTACATGTTGCTTATAGTACTTTTCTACTTGATTTTTATTGAATAAAATGTATTTTGCAACAAATCGTGCTTCATCTCCTTTCCTCCTTTTGTTTGCTAGTTTCCAAAATGTAGTCACTTGTGGGGGAGCTCCACAGTTTAGGCACATCAGGGACTCTCCAAACGCGACATGGTGTCCGCTAATGGTTTTAGCTAATTTTGCTTTCAAAAATTCTAATGAAGCTCCTTCCCTTCCGAGCCCTGCAGTGCGCCCAAACAATTGATGTCCACCACATATGGGGTACTTAGGAGAAATTGCACAATACATTTTATGGTGCATTTTTTCCTGATATCCTTGTGAAAATGCAAACTTTTATGTTTTAAGTAACATTTTTGTGTTGAAAAAAAATTTAAAAAAATCATTTTTTCCTTCCACATTGCTTTGGTTCCTGTGAAGCACTTAAAGGATTTATAAACTTTTTGTATGTAATTTTAAGCAATGTGAGGGGTGCAGTTTTTAGAATGGTGTCACTTTTGGGTATTTTCTGTCACCTAGTCCTCTCAAAGTCACTTCAAATGTGATGTGGTCCCTAAAAAAATGGTTTTGTAATTTTTTTTTCGAAAACTGAGAAATTGCTGATGAACTTTAAACCCTTCTGTGAGGTAAATCCTGGCATATGAAGAGGAATTATGATTTCCAGTCATAATCGCTCTCATCACTCCGTGGTAGCAACCACCCCCCCCTTCTCCTTCTCAGATGTCCAACATCTGGAGAGGTGTCACATCCCATTCACACAGCAGAGGCAATCTCCTGTGATATGGAGATTAGATGAGTTGTGAACAAAGGACACAGGACGACCCCCTGCTGTGACCCTGTAACAAGAGTTCCTATCTCATTACCAGGCCATTGAAGCCACCAGACAGAACGACTCCGGTAAAATATGGTTAATATCTCGCGAGACGTACATCCGATAAATACGGCAACCATAAAAATGGTGTCTCCGCATGCGGACGATGCTGGCACACCTTTTTTATGGGAGTGGGACCTTGGGAAGTACCCCAGGCGTGATATCGGCCAGTGGGGAACTAGCAGACAAGCCATGAGTACTCTCGTTTTGCAGCTAAATTCATAACTGTCAAAATGAGAGCATTGGCGTCCGCCTACAATGTTCCCAGGCAAAGTTATGATTAATAATCCCTTGGGAATTTTATCCTGACTCAAAGCCGGGGGAGTGGCAGTGGTTCCCTGTGAGGTCACAGAGGTAGGAGGGGGACAGGGATTCGGCCAGGTTGATAACCACAGTTCGGACATTTTAGCTTGTTCTTTGCTCGGGGGTCTGGTCGGGAAAGACCTGTGAGGGAGTTCCGGAAACCTGGTCTATCAGCGCCCCCCTGTGGCCAGACGCACAAGGTAACTGCTTGAACTGTATGCCTGTTTGTAACCCATATCTTGCCTGTAAATGTACTCTGACCTAACTGTATATTCTGTAGATTCCCTATTGTATATATTGTAGTTTCTAGTGTGCCTTAGGCTGATTAAATTATATAATTAATCTTGGGCTGTTCTGTTATCTCGATCTTGAATCCCACGTCTGTGTGTTCGGCTTAATTGTTACCGTAAATCGGATGGTGGCAGCGAGTTTGTGCCAAGGATCATTGTGGGGCAGCCGGTGAGATTAAAGGTGGTTTTCATATATTCCGTCCGCTGAGGTCAGGAGGAATATATACCTCACTCTCACCGGGAACCCTTCAATCCTCGGCATAGGAGAATAGCGGCCTCCTTGCTTATTTTCGGGCAATTCCATAATTGGCCTGACTATAAGAGGGGCGCTAGAGAGCGCATCACGTGCTCTGTCTGTCGGTCGGGAGGTATAGAGGAGGGGTGTGATGCCCGCTTGTTACCCCCCCGATCGTGACATATTGGTGGCAAGCGGTGGGATCGAGATAATAGTGCGTGTGAGTGTGAGACCCATACTCCCAGACACTAAAGACTGCCAGTAGCAGCTGTGGCTGCTGGGGTCTTCAGACTAGACCAACACTAGAGTGTCAGAGTGCATATACAGTAAGGTGTGTGGGCGCATCAGGTGTCAGTGACCAAAGTCTGCAACAATGGCTGATAACACCAGGAGCAAAGCTAATGAAATGGCCGATGCTCTGGCCAGAGGCGAGGAGGTAGAAGACTGCTGTGGACAACAATGAGGATGTTGACGACGAGTCCTCCAGGAGCCCGACGCCAGAGAGCCGTTCTGCAGAGGACAGCGCACAACCTGGCAGTTATGGACAAGATGAGGAGGAGCCCACCCAAATGTCCTCAGGGAGCCAGATGCCAGCCCTCCGCTCTGCAATGGACAGTGAATCACCAGGCTCTGCAGCGTGCCGCAGATCACCACTCGCCAATCCACTGAGCCTGGCAGGCTCGGATGCCCTTCTACAAATGGCTATGGCCCGACTCCAGGCTTTTTTTCCCCCCCTTCCATTCCTTCCCCTCTTACCTTGGGAAATTATATAATTTTATGTAATTTAGGATTGTGCAATGTGGCTGTGTAGGTGGTCTCTTGTATTTAGGTTCACAATATAGATATATTTTTATATAAAAAATATACATTTTGTATACACTTTTTATATACATTTTTTCACATGTATTTGTAAATTTTGCATATTTTGCACATTTTTTGTGTGTTTGTCCATATCCAGCTAAATTTTGTCTTTTAGAAATTGAATGAATTTGCATAAGTAAGTATAACATTTATTCATTGTTTCATTCACTATACTTTTTTGCTCACCTTGCACTTTTGTACCGTCACATTTTCTTTATCACTGTCACATTTCTTTATATCCACATATATAGTCTAGATCCATGGATGAGTCTGTTTCAGTTAGACTTTATTGTATTTAATTTATATAAATCACATTAGTATATGTCACTATTAAATCTTTATATAAATAGAGTCCGTTTCATGAGTGCTGCATTGCATTAATCCATATAAATTTACTTCATACCATGGATCTATTCAGATTCACTGATATAACTGGCATTCCTATGGTTAACTTCTAAGTATAAAAAAATCCTTAGAGCGCTTGCGCTTCCCTGGGCAGCAGTGTTGTCTGGTTTCTATGGTGAGGCGTCCTCACGTGGTTCATGGACGCACTCCCTGGTTTACCAGGGGACGTTTCCATGGCTGCAGGACGCTGACCCAGGTGCTTTGAACTCTCCTGCTTTCCATGATAAGCGCTTCACAGCCGCTGCTATCAGTAATCTGCGTGTCATTGGACAGCTGTTACTTAGGGGTGCTTCACACACAGCGAGCTCGCTGCTGAGATCGCTGCTGAGTCACGGTTTTTGTGACGCAGCAGTGACCTCATTAGCGATCTCGCTGTGTGTGACACTGAGCAGCGATCTGGCCCCTGCTGTGAGATTGCTGCTCGTTACACACAGCCCTGGTTCGTTTTTTTATTGTTGCTCTCCCGCTGTGACGCACAGATCGCTGTGTGTGACAGCGAGAGAGCGACGGAATGAAGCGAGCAGGGAGCAGGAGCCGGCATCTGGCAGCTGCAGTAAGCTGTAACCAGGGTAAACATCGGGTAACCAAGGTGGTTACCCGATATTTACCTTAGTTACCAGCCTCTGCAGCTCTCACGCTGCCTGTGCTGCCGGCTCCTGCTCTCTGCACATGTAGCTGCAGTACACATCAGGTAATTAACCCGATGTGTACTGTAGCTAGGAGTGCAGGGAACCAGTGCTAAGCAGTGTGCGCAGCTCCCTGCTCTCTGCACATGTAGCGACGTTATGATCGTTGCTGCGTCGCTGTGTTTGACAGCTAAGCAGCGATCATAACAACGACTTACTAGGTCGCTGTTACGTCACAGAAAATGGTGACGTAACAGCGACGTCGTTATCGCTGTCGCTATGTGTGAACCCAGCCTTAAATAGACTGTGTGCCTTACCAGACTTCACCCCTTCTGAGGAAGAGACGAAACGATCGTTAAGGGTGATCCTGGGGTTCTTATGTAAGATCTATATTTATGCTTTGGTTCATCACCGCTCTGTATGATCTGTTTGACAAAATGTTGATTTAATCTGCCTGCTTGATAAGTATTGCTCTGATCACATCAGTGTCTATGGCTTAATGATATGCGCCCTTTGCCTAGTAACATGCTGTTGTAATTCAACTCCTGCAACAAGACTGAATCCTGCTCTGTTAACCCTTAATATACCTGCTTGAATAGTATTGCTCTTATCACATCAGTGTTTATGGCATGATGTTATATGGCCTGCCTAGTAACATGCTGATGTAATACTATTCCTGTTAACTATATAACAGATTGAACTTTGCTCTGTTAACTCTTAATATACAGTAGATGCATAGGTATAATGGGCATTTGTTTACAAAGAGTTTTTCAGCAATTCCTGTGACAACGTGAGTGCTTACAGAGATAATTTTTTCTGATGCAGTTTTTTATGGCTTGCCTCAGAAATAATAACTCTGCATAGATTCATTGGAATAAGCAGATTATTTCTACCTCTAAACAAAACTATTCAACCCCTCATTCATCTCATGTATCTTTGGTCTCTCAAATTGTTTATTTTTAGCTGTATGCTAATGCACTAGCACTTTCCGATAGATCACAAATTATATATTATAATTGACCTCGATGCGGGCGGATTAGGGGTTGAATACTTTTTCAGGAGACCAACCTCACAAAAACATATGTAGAAAAATTTGTTAAAAAAAACTGTGTTATGAACCTGTATGAATTTATTATGTACAATATTTAAAAAAAATAAAAAAAAATAAAAATTAACACTTGTTGAACCCAGGATATTTTTATATCATTATCCATCTTTTTAATATTTTTCTTGTGTGTTTGTTTAATAAAATAATAAAGAATTTAATGTTTCATGAGAATTTGGGTCATTTGACTTTTTTGGAATCTCTGGAGACCGGGAGGGCTACAAGGAACTCATGGCAGAGCGCAGGGCAGAGCGGCAGGCAGCGCGTGAAGCTGCGGAGCGGCAAGCAGCGCGTGAAGAGCGACAGCAACAGGCAGAGAGCGTGACCACCAGCTGCAGCTAGCTCAGCTCCGGCCCTCATCAGCCACCCGTGACCTTCGAGACACCAAACTTCCAAAGGTCCGTGTTGAGGACTTCCCAGTGCTGGAGAAGGATGGAGACTTGGACTCTTTCCTGACTGCTTTTGAACGGACTTGCCTGCAGCACCATCTGGACAAGGATCAGTGGGCCAAATACCTGACCCCCCATTTAAGGGGTAAGGCCCTGGAAATCCTTGGGGACTTGCCTGCTGAGGCAGATCAGGGCTATGACACCATCAAGCGGGCCCTGATCCAACAGTACTACCTCACTCCGGAGTCCTACCGCAAGAAGTTCCGAAGCCTGCAGGGACCAAAGGACTCCTGGGCTGACCACCAGCGGGCACTTGCCCGAGCTGCCGACCACAGGACCCAAGGCCTGCAGCTTACCACCGGACCGGAGATCCTGGACTTGTTCATCACGGAGCAACTCTTGTGGAACTGCCCTGAGGATCTCCGCCAGTTCATCCGAAACCAGAAGCCAAAGGGGTCCACTGCTACGGCCGCCCTCGCACATGACTACACCAACAATCGGGCCCCGGAGGCCAAGAGAGCGGCCGCCAGCAGCACCTGGAGAGGGGGTAAGATGAATTCTGCGACTGCCCCACCTGCCCCTAGACTGCAGGGGGTGTCCCCCTCGACCCCCCCCCCTCCAGGCCCGTGGCAGAAACAAGACGGTGCCACCAGTGCAACCAACCCGGACACTTCAAGGCCATGTGACCTCAGTGCCCCAAGGCCCCGTCCCCGTCCCCAAAACCGCCCACGGTGCACTGTGTAAAGGGGGGTGGTGGTAGGTCCCTGGACAGCTTCCAACCCGTCACCGTCGGCCAGTCTAGGACCATGGGACTGCGGGACTGCGCCTCGGAGGTGACTCTGGTGCAGCCGGAGATCGTGTCCCCCCCAAGACTTGGTCCCCGGAAAAACCCTCGCTTTCTCCGGAATTGGAGGCACTGACCCAACGCTGCCGTCGCCAAGATTTATTTGGACTGGGGCGCAGGACGAGGGGTGAGGGAGGTGGGGGTAACTGATAGGATCCCTGCCAAAGTGTTGCTTGGGACAGATTTGGGGCGGATAACCTCCCAGTTTGAGGCCCCCGAATCCTCAAGGGCTGATCTTTCAGCCAGTACTGACATACCCCCTGGCGATGTGGATGTGTTATCTGTAATTGATGTAAGGGAGGAGGGAGTGAGCTCTGCGTCTTCTGCATACACTGAAACCACAGACACACACACAGCTCCAGCTGTGACAGGGGAGGGGGTGGGAGAAGGGTGTGACAATGCCCTTACCAGTGATCAGCCAGTGAGCTGGGATCTGTTGCCCTCTGCAGGGATAAGCAGAGAGCAGGATACTGCAGGGGGAGAACCAGTGTGTGGGGTGGGGGCTACCACAGCAAATGCGGGGTCCCCAGAGACTTCACCGCGGGGTTTCTGTTGCTGCAGGGGGGGGGAACAGGCAGGTGAGATTGGGGCTGGTCCATGAGCGGAAGTGCTCCCAGGTAAGATCTCGGTGCAGGGTTCCCCCACAACCGGTGTGTCAGGAAGCCAGGTAGGTCTGCCTGAACCGGCGACTTGGTCAGGGACGGAGGAGGAGCAGGCACGACCCACGGTAACAGCGGCTGTGGCTGCTGTCACCCGCAGTGGGTGTGCTGGAAGCCCAGGGGCCTCCCGGAGGTCCGATAGCTCTTCCCCTTCTGACCAAGTGGCAGCCGAGTCAGGTGGAGGCCAGGACACAGGTCCCAGGGTACTGACCGAAGATGTGACAGTCTCGTCGATTCTGGCCACATCTAGTCAGGGGTTTCAGGCAGCGTTAGAAGCTGACGACAGCCTGAAAGCTCTCAAGGAGCAGGAGGCACAGCCTCCCTCGGACCTGGAGCGAGTGGTGTGGGACAAAGGATGGCTGTATCGGGTCACGGTCCAGCAGGGTTCACCAGAGGCGTGGCCCAGGGACCGTTCCGGACGGAGTTGTTGCGGATCGCACATGAGATTCCGATGGCCGGACACCTAGGGATCACTAAGACCAAGGCCAGGTTAAACCAGCATTTCTGCTGGCAAAAAATGGGGGCCGATGTGGCTGCCTACTGCCGTTCGTGTGGCATCTGTCAGAGAGTGGGGAAGGCGGGGCCACACCCCAAAGCCCCACTGGTATCTTTGCCCATCATTGATGAGCCTTTCAGGAGGGTGGCTGTGGATCTGGTCGGCCCGCTGGCCATCCCCAGCAGCTCCGGGAAACGCTTCGTACTGACGGTAGTGGACTATGCGTCCCGGTACCCTGAAGCGGTGGCCTTGTCGTCCATTCGGGCTGACAAGGTGGACACCGCATTTCTTGAGATTTTCTCTCGAGTGGGTTTTCCCCAGGAAATGCTCACTGACCGGGGGACCCAATTCATGTCACAGCTGATGGAGGCCCTCTGTAAGCAAGTCCAGGTGCAACATCTGGTGGCCAGCCCGTACCATCCACAGACTAATGGTCTGTGCGAGCGGTTCAATGGCACCTTAAAGCAGATGCTTAAGATGTTGGTCGACTCCCACGAGTGTAACTGGGAGCGGTATCTCCCACACCTGTTATTTGCTTACCGGGAGGTTCCATAGGCCTCAACAGGGTTCTCACCTTTTGAGCTCCTGTACGGGCGACGTGTACGGGGCCCGCTGGCTCTGGTGAAAGAGGTTTGGGAAGGGGATGTGGCCACCCCTGGAGTGTCGGTTATCGAGTATGTCATGCGCTTTCGGGACAAAATGCAGGCCTTGACGCAGCTGGTGCACGACAATATGGCTCAAGCCCAGGCCGATCAGAAGCGTTGGTACGACCAGAACTCTTGTGAGAGGACCTACCAAGTGAGTCAAAAGGTGTGGGTACTGGTCCCGTACCACAGGACAAGCTTCAGGCAGCCTGGGAAGGCCCATACCTCGTGTACCAGCAGCTCAACCCTGTAACGTACCTGGTCACCCTGGACCCTGCCCGTGGAAGGCGGAAGCCCTTCCATGTGAACATGATGAAGGCACATCATGAGCGGGAGGCATGTGCGCTCCCCATGTGCAACCTGCCCGAGGAGGAAGAGGCGGAAACCCTCTTGAATATGCTAGCCCAGGTTAGGGCAGGTGGATCCATTGAGGATGTGGAGGTTGGCCACCAGCTCTTGGAGGACCTGCGGTCCCAGCTGTGGGCCACCCTACACTTCTTCCGGGGGTTGTTTACCAACCAGCCCGGAAGGACTGAGTTGGCCGTCCATCACGTGGACACTGGGGATCATCCCCCGATCCGGTGTTCAGCATATCGGGTCTCCCTGGAGGTGCAGCAACACATGCGCCAGGAGATTGACGAGATGCTGAAGCTGGGGGTGATCCAGGCATCCAACAGCGCTTGGGCCTTGCCTGTAGTCCTCGTCCCTAAGAAGGAACGAACCACTCGGTTCTGCGTGGACTACAGGGGGCTCAATGCTGTCACGCAAGGCCAGGGAACGTTCTGCCTTTATTACCCCATTTGGACTGTACGAGTCCACGGTGATGCCCTTCGGAATGAGGAATGCCCCTGCCACTTTCCAGCGGCTAGTCAACACCCTGCTCAAGGGACTTGAAGGGTACTCGGCCGCTTACCTGGATGACATTGCCGTCTTCAGTCCCACCTGGGAGGACCACCTGGAGCATCTAGCACAAGTGCTCAGGCGGATCCACCAGGCAGGTTTGACCATCAAGCCAGGAAAGTGTCAGCTGGCCATGAGCGAGGTCCATTACCTGGGCCACCGGGTAGGCGGGCGAACTCTGAAGCCCGAGCCTGAGAAAGTGGAAGCCATCGCATCCTGGCCCACCCCCAGGATAAAGAAGCAGGTGATGTCCTTCTTGGGGACCGATGGGTACTATAGGAGGTTTGTTCCACACTATAGTAGCCTGGCGAAGCCCCTGACAGACCTCACCAAGAAGAAGCTGCCCTCTGCAGTCGATTGGACAGTGGACTGCGAGACAGACTTCCGGGCCCTAAAGGATGCCTTGTCCAGCCCACCAGTACTACAGGCAGCTGACTTCACGCGGCCGTTTGTAGTACAGACCGACACCAGTGACTTCGGCCTCGGTGCGATGCTCAGCCAGGTGGGCTCGGCGAGACAGGAGCACCCAGTCTTGTACCTGAGCAGGAAGCTGTTACCAAGGGAAGTGGCCTACTCCACGATGGAAAAGGAATGCCTAGCCATAGTGTGGGCCCTGCAGCGTCTGCAACCCTATCTATATGGGCGCCGCTTCATCGTGGAGACGGACCACAATCCCCTTGGGAGGTTGTTGCGATGGAGCCTTGCGCTGCAGCAATACAACTTCACCATTTGCCACAAAAGGGGCCGTGACCACGGTAACGCAGACGGGCTGTCCCGACAAAGAGAGGTCGCGGACGGACGCACGGGGGAACACCGGAGTGTGCTGCCCCCTAGCGCCCTCAAAAGGGGGGAGGTGTGAGGTAAATCCTGGGATATGAAGAGGAATTATGATTTCCAGTCATAATCGCTCTCATCACTCCGTGGTAGCACACCCCCCCCCTTCTCCTTCTCACCTTCTCAGATGTCCAACATCTGGAAAGGTGTCACAACCCATTCACACAGCAGAGGCAATCTCCTGTGATATGGAGATTAGATGAGTTGTGAACAAAGGACACAGGACGACCCCCTGCTGTGACCCTGTAACAAGAGTTGCTATCTCATTACCAGGCCATTGAAGCCACCAGACAGAACGACTCCGGTAAAATATGGTTACTATCTCGCGAGCCGTACGTCCGATAAATACGGCAACCATAAAAATGGTGTCTCCGCATGCGGACGATGCTGGCACACCTTTTTTATGGGAGTGGGACCTTGGGAAGTACCCCAGGCGTGATATCGGCCAGTAGGGAACTAGCAGACAAGCCATGAGTTCTCTCGTTTTGCAGCTAAATTCATAACTGTCAAAATGAGAGCATTGGCGTCCGCCTACGACGTTCTCAGGCAAAGTTATGATTAATAATCCCTTGGGAATATTATCCTGACTCAAAGCCGGGGGAGTGACATTGGTTCCCTGTGAGGTCACAGAGGTAGGAGGGGACAGGTATTCGGCCAGGTTGATAACCACAGTTCGGACATTTTAGCTTGTTCTTTGCTCGGGGGTCTGGTCGGGAAAGACCTGTGAGGGAGCTCCGGAAACCTGGTCTAACAGCGCCCCCCCTGTGGCCAGACGCACAAGGTAACTGCTTGAACTGTATGCCTGTTTGTAACCCATACCTTGCCTGTAACTGTACTCTGACCTAACTGCATATTCTGTAGATTCCCTATTGTATATATTGTAGTTACTAGTGTGCCTTAGGCTGATTAAATTATATAACTAATCTTGGGCTGTTCTGTTATCTCGATCTTGAATCCCACGTCTGCGTGTTCGGCTTAATAGTTACCGTAAATCGGTTGGTGGCAGCGAGTTTGTGCCAAGGATCATTGTGGGGCAGCCGGTGAGATTAAAGGTGGTTTTCATATATTCCGTCCGCTGAGGTCGGGAGGAATATATACCTCACTCTCACCGGGAACCCTTCAATCCTCGGCACAGGAGAATAGCGGCCTCCTTGCTTATTTTCGGGCAATTCCATAATTGGCCTGACTATAAGAGGGGTGCTAGAGAGCGCGTCACGTGCTCTGTCTGTCGGTCGGGAGGTATAGAGGAGGGGTGTGACGCCCGCTTGTTACCCCCCCGATCGTGACACTTTCTAAGTAAAAAAAATTGTTTCAAAAATTGCGCTGATGTTAAGTGGACATGTGGGAAATGTTCTTTACTGACTATTTTGTGTGACATACAGTATCTTTCAGATTTAAAGGCATAACATTTCAAATTTTGAAAATTGTGAAATTTTCAAAATTTTTACCAAATTTCTGATATTTTCCTAAATAAACACACAAAATATGACCTTAATTCTACCACTAACATGATGTCCAATATGTCACAAAAAAGCAATGTCAGAATCAGCACGATCCGTTGAAGCATTCCAGAGTTATAACCTGTCAAAGTTACACTTGTCAGAAGTGCAAAAAATTGCCCGGTCATTAACCCCCCAACGACCCATTATGTTTTAAGTAACATTTTTGTGTTGAAAAAAAAAAATCATTTTTTCCTTCCACATTGCTTTTGTTCCTGTGAAGCACTTAAAGGATTTATAAACTTCTTGTATGTAATTTTAAGCAATGTGAGGGGTGCAGTTTTTAGAATGGTGTCACTTTTGGGTATTTTCTGTCACCTAGGCCTCTCAAAGTCACTTCAAATGTGATGTGGTCCCTAAAAAAATGTTTTGTAAATTTTGTTGGAAAATTGAGAAATTGCTGATGAACTTTGAATCCTTCTAACTTCCTAACAAAAAAAAAATTGTTTAAAAAATTGTGCTGGTGTAAAGTAGACATGTGGGAACTATTTTCTGACATAACTCAGATTTATGGCTATAAAATGTCAAAGTTTGAAAACTGAAATTTTCTACAAATTTCCAATATTTTCACAAATAAATGTAAAAGTATCGGCCTAAATTTACAACTATAATGAAGTACAATATATCACAAAAAATGTCAGAATCACCGGTATCTGCTGAAGTGTTCCAGAGTTATTACCTGTTAGGGCTTGTTCGCACATACCTGCTGATTATTCTGCAGCGATTTTACAGCACATGTGCGCTTCAAATCGCTGCAGAAACACTGCGTAATGGATGCATTTTTTCTGTAGAAAAAAAGCCGATTTCATGCGCTCGCAATGATGCCCCCACCATAGACAGAGTGGGAGCAGCATCCAAAGCGCACAAATAATTGACATGCTTTATGAACGCACGGATTTGGGTTAAAATTTTAGCATTCAAATCGCTGCAATCAAAAAAGCAACGTGCGCACGTATCATGCACAATCTACATAGATTGTGCAGGGGACGCAGGACACATGCATTTACGCTGCAGTGCAATACGCATGAGCCCTAAAATTGACACTGGTCAGAATCGTAAAAAATAGCCCAGTCATTAAAGTGTTTTCAGGCCTAGGGGGTGAAGGGGTTAATGACAAGGGATTGTGTTACAGGCAAAGTATATCTTTGTACCATGTTAGCCAGTAGAGATAAAAAAAAATTGTTTAAAAGAACGGAGAGTCCTCAGTGGTTGATGCCACTGAGGGGATTTAGCATGAGATTTCATATAACTTCCCTGGGTGTAATGTGTAGGCATCCGAATACTTTTGTCCATATAGTATGTAATAGGTTCTGCTTCTTCCAAGGTTGGAGATTGCTCCTCTGGTATGTGAACTAGGATCATAATCACTTTTGGTTTATATTTTAGTAAAACGCGAACAAAGGGAGGAAATAAATGTCCCCAACAAGAGGCGCCGTTTGCAGCCATGGTAAGCCATATTTATATCTGTATCTTTTATTTTCCTTTGTTTTATTAACAACTCAAACACGGTACAGCTGACATAATGTACACCGTTACAGGTACATGGATGGTGGCATTTTACACATAGTAATAGGCAGTCATGTAGTTTTCATGGCACCTGCTTTACCTAAAACAAAATAGTGTTGTTGTTCATACACCCTAGCATTTATACATTTAACAGATTTGTATTAAGTATACAGACAACTTAATCTAATCAAAGAACCTAAACAAAACAAAAGGCAACAATAACAGCTACACAGCATCTCAATATCCATATACTGCTGGACAGTATTCTAACACCTAGAGGGATCTATGTCACAATCATTCCCTTTAATCTTCTGTAAGTGTGTCGAGAAAGGAGTTCCACAGGCTCCAGATTTTGTTGAATTTTTCTGGGCATCCCCTATTGTAACGCACGACCCCTTCATAGGGTATGATTTAATTAACTAATTTGACCCAGGACAGTACTGTTGGATGTGAACCTCCCATCCACCTTAGAGCTATCAACGTCCTAGCCATGAACAAGGTTTCCCTAACAAATATTTTCATGTAATGATCCCATGACTCCTGTTCCATTACCCCAAACAGACACAATAGTCACCCGGAACAGGAATTGATACAACAGATGGGGATCTACGCAGCATGTGGATCCAATTACTAAACTTAGGACCAAAAGCGAACCTCTGGAGGCAGGCAGACAAGAATGGCCACTCCACCGAGTCAAATGCCTTGACCGCGTCCAGTGAGGCCAAGGGCCACTCGTTTTCCGGGACCAACATACTGTATTGCACTATAGACTGGACCCATCTAATATTTATAGAGTTGTTTTTCCCAGTCATAAATCCTGTTTCATCCGGGTGCACTCCATCTAGTATAACAGAATTAAGCTGGGACGCCAATATTTTGGTAAAAATCTTGTAGTCAGCATTGACCAATGATATAGAGCGGTATGAGCCACAGTCCAGTGATCCTTTCCCTCCTTCCTCAGCACAAGAATATGCGGTTTGTATAGAGAGGCAGATAGAGAGCCACCAATTGAAAAGTGTGAAAAAATATCAAAAGGACCGGGGCCAAGGTGTCACAAATATTTGCCGTAAAAGTCTATTTGAAGGCCGTCTGGACCGGGAGATTTCCCTCTAGCCATATCTGAGATGGCTGTTGTTACTTCTTCTGTTATTATGTCTGCCTCTAGAAACTCTCGTTGTGACTGACT
The DNA here is from genome assembly GCF_048569485.1 of Anomaloglossus baeobatrachus. NCBI lineage: Eukaryota > Metazoa > Chordata > Amphibia > Anura > Aromobatidae > Anomaloglossus > Anomaloglossus baeobatrachus. Next base: position 163,753 of record NW_027443515.1, on the reverse strand, counting down.
CAATATTTGACATTCTACATCTGAAATATGCCAAACAATCCTGGACCCCATGAACACTTTTAGAGCTGTACAAAGTTTTATAGAACGTGTAGAAACATTGTGAGATGCCCTCAGGGGATGTGACAATCGAACCATCCGCCTTTCATATTCCCAGTACTGTATTTGAAGCATTATGCTGCCTAACCATATATGCAAGTAATTTGTTTGACTGGTTCCCAAGCTCAAAGTATGACTGTCGGGTGAAGAATAGCTTACGCTTAGATTTAGTTTCAGAGTGTTGTACATATGTCCTATATGAATGCAACTAAGCCGCGCTGTTCCCATCAGTTGTGTTAGATATATATCTTGCCTCTGAGTCCCTGAGTCTTCTTCCTATTATGTCATCCTCCTCCCTTGTCATCCGTTTAAGATATGTTATGGTGGAGGTTCCATCATGCTTTGGGGCTGTGTGGCCAATGCCGGCACCGGGAATCTTGTTAAAGTTGAGGGTCGCATGGATTCAACTCAGTATCAGCAGATTCTTGACAATAATGTGCAAGAATCAGTGATGAAGTTGAAGTTACGCAGGGGATGGATATTCAGCAAGACAATGATCCAAAACACCGCTCCAAATCTACTCAGGCATTCATGCAGAGGAACAATTACAATGTTCTGGAATGGCCATCCCAGTCCCCAGACCTGAATATCATTGAACATCTGTGGGATGATTTGAAGTGTGCTGTCCATGCTTGGCGACCATCAAACTTAACTGAATTGGAATTGTTTTGTAACCAGGAATGGTCAAATATACCTTCATCCAGGATCCAGGAACTCATTAAAAGCTACACTAAGGGGCACTTTGCACACTGCGACATCGCAGGCCGATGCTGCGATGCCGAGTGTGATAGTCCCCGCCCCCGTCGCAGCAGCGATATGTGGTGATAGCTGGCGTAGCGAAAATTATCGCTACGCCAGCTTCACACACACACTCAACTGCCGTGCGACGTCCCTGTGGACGGCGACCCGCCTCCTTGTTAAGGGGGCGGGTCGTGCGGCGTCACTGCGACGTCACACGGCAGGCGGCCAATCGGAGCGGAGGGGCGGAGATGAGCAGGATGTAAACATCCTGCCCACCTTCTTCCTTCCGCATATCCTACGGAAGCCGCGGTGACGCCGGTAGGAGATGTTCCTCGCTCCTGCGGCTTCACACACAGCGATGTGTGCTGCCGCAGGAGCGAGGAACAACATCGGACCGTCGCGTCAGCGTAATTATGAATTACGCCGACACTACACCGATGATACGATTACGACGCTTTTGCGCTCGTTAATCGTATCATCTAGGCTTTACACACTGCGATGTCGCATGCGATGCCGGATGTGCGTCACTTTCAATTTGACCCCACTGACATCGCACCTGCGATGTCGCAGTGTGCAAAGTGCCCCTAAGGCTATGTGCGCACGTTGCGTCGGAGTACCTGCAGTTTATTCTGCACGTTTTCCTTCCCTTGGTTTTTGACCAAATGGCTTTTGGCCATTTTTTAGCGCTAAAAACGCATGCGTTTTTACCGCGTTTTTAGTGCGTTTTGTGCGCTTTTTACCTGCGTTTTCACCTGCGTTTCTGCAGATGCGTTTTGTAGATCAAGACACTGAGAAATAAAGTTGGACTAGTCAAAAAGAATGAAAAAAGGATAAAATTTTAATAAAACTATATGGAAAATATCAATTATAATGAAATAATAGCGGTTATGCACATTATAACAGAAAAATAGGTAAAGTTTATTATTTTTTAGCATTTAAATTTTCGGTTATTGTGTGTGTGTAAAGGAACATTAGAATCCATTAATTTTTGGCCAGAAAAGCATGCATTTTTGGAGCCAAAATCGCAGTGGAAAAGCAGGTAAAAAGCATGAAAAACGCAGGAATTGTGATTTTGGTTGCTTTTTGCCATTTCTCATTGACTCCAATGTTAATGAAACGCTGCAGAAATGGCAAAAACAACTGACATGCTGCTTCTTTTTCAGCATGGTTTTTGACCACAAATATGCAAATTAAACGCTGCTGAAAAAAAAGCAAAGTGCAGACAGGATTTCTGGTTTTTCCATAGACTTTGCTGGAAAACAAAAACGCATGCGTTTTGGCACAAAAACGCTGCAGCTAAAAACGCTGCAGAAACGCGGAAAAAAACGCAACGTGCGAACATAGCCTAAGCGACTAGAGGCTGTTATTTTTGCAAAAGGAGGATCTACAAAATATTAATGTCACTCTTATGTTGAGGTGCCCATACTTTTGTACTGGTCAAATTTTGTTTAAATGCAGATTGCACATTTTCTGTTAGTACAATAAACCTCATTTCAATCCAGAAATATTACTCAGTCCATCAGTTATTAGATATATGAAACTGAAATAGCTGTTGCAAAAACCCAAATTGTTGTAAAGAAAAAAGGTTAACATTAATAGGGGTGCCCAAACTTTTTCATATGACTGTATATATACGTGTTAGTAAGAAACAAAAGCATTCATATATATGAGTGTTAGTTTACATCTACTAAACTATATACCTGAGTCTATGAAATGGCTGAATTAAGTATTTCTGTTTACTTAATTCTCACCCCCAACATCTGTACATACACGTGTCTACAGCAAAGGGTAGTCCCGAGTCAGCACAGCGCCTGAGTGTTATAATCAGGAGTAATACAGGCCTCTCCAGCGTGGAGTCTTAATGTATATCTTTCTGTATTATGTCAGTGTCAGAGGGAGACCTGAGGGGCCTGTTTTTCAGAGCACTCACCCCAATCTGCCTCGGTTATTGGCTCGTTCACCGCTGCTGGCCCTTTGATGTGCCAGCTGCGGGCGGTGCGGCTGATGATAAAATTATTAGTGGCGCTCACTGATCTCCAGATCTCCCCTCTGGTTCGCCCCTGCTGACTTGTGAAGCCACCTCCACCAGCTCCTCCACGTCCTCCTGGGGGTAAGCTGATCGCCGGGTGGTGGGACTCCACGGCGCTGCACGCTATGCAGCTGCAAAGCCTCGTGCAGGGAAGATGGCTGCCTCGTCTCACTGTCCGGCCTCAGTTGGTACAATATCTGCTGTCAGGAGTCGGGGGACAGTTCTGGTGGAATCGCTGGCCTCTAGAGAGTGTCCCCTACCTCAGGAACAACTTTGCAGGCGAGGGAGAGCAGGCAACAATATCAGGATATGCAGGATGGTGGGAGCACCTCTCATGTGCCTCCGCTCAGCTCAGCTACATCACTCCGCCCCATTCCAGTATCTTTACATTGCATTCTAAGGGGTACTTTGCACGCTGCGACATCGCAAGCCGATGCTGCGATGCCGAGCGCGATAGTCCCCGCCCCCGTCGCAACTGCAATATCCTTGTGATAGGTGCCGTAGCGAACATTATCGCTACGGCAGCTTCACATGGACTCACCTGTCCTGCGACCGTCGCTCTGGCCGGCGACCCGCCTCCTTATTAAGGGGGTGGGTCGTGCGGCGTCATAGCGACGTCACACGGCAGGCGGCCTATAGGAGCGGAGGGGCGGAGATGAGCGGGATGTAAGCATCCCGCCCACCTCCTTCCTTCCGCATATCCTACGGAAGCCGCGGTGACGCTGGTAGGAGATGTTCCTCGCTCCTGCGGCTTCACACACAGCGATGTGTGCTGCCGCAGGAGCGAGGAACAACATCGGACCGTTGCGTCAGCGTAATTATGGATTTCGCCGACACTGCACCGATGATACGATTACGACACTTTTGCACTCGTTAATCGTATCATCGAGCCTTTACACACTATGATGTCGCATGCCGATCACAGATACACACTTCCGATCGCAGGCACATAAAAGCCGATCACAGATACACACTTCCGATCGCAGGCACATAAAAGCCGATCACAGATACACACATCCGATCGCAGGCATACACAGCCGATCACAGATACACACATCCGATTGCAGGCATACACAGCCGATCACAGATACACACATCCGATCACAGACACACACAGCCGATCGCAGAAAAACACAGCCGTTCGCAGACACACACACACATACATAATATCACATCCAGCACTTACGGCCGCAGGGAATGAGAGCAAGTCACGTGTCCGGCCGCAGGTCCTGTTCCTTGCGCTCCACTGCACTGCCTCTCAGGAGAAGAGATCGGTGTCTCTGGATGAGGTATGTATGCGATCTGATGTGCGTGCGATCCGATGTTTGTGTGTGTGATTTGATGTTTGCGTGTGATCCGATGTTTGTGTGTGCGATCTGATTATGTGTGCGATATGACTGTGTGCGATCCGATGTTTGTGTGTGAGATCTGGTGTGTGTGTGTGAGATCTGGTGTGTGTGGGAGATCTGGTGTGTGTGTGTGTGTGTGTGTGTGTGTGTGTGTGAGATCTGATGTGTGCGGGTGTGTGATCACTGCAGGTCCTGCCGCTCAGTGTCGGGTTAGTGTAATTGCCGGGTGCCGCTGTGTATAATGAAGTGTCCTGCAGTATCTGTATATTTTTTAGCGGCACGGACACTTCATTATTGATCCGGGAGTAGGGCTTATTTTCGGGGGAGGGCTTATATTTAAGCCTTTCTCCGAAAATGCTGGAAATCCCTGCTAGGGCTTATTTTTGGGGGAGGTCTTATTTTTGGAAAAACACGGTATAAGACTTCTAACGTACAGCCTATTATTCAGCCTGCACTACCTGCCACGCTGAGCTACTAGGGGTTGATAGCCCCTCTTCCTTCTGTGAGTGCGGTGCCCCTGTAGCCCCCCCTCCCGCCCCGCCACCACCGCAGCAACTGCTGCCAGCCCAGAGCCTACGGCTCCCAGTCCCCCGGAATGGGCACAGTTCCCAGAACCTGGTGCTGGCTATGCAACATCGTCCTCACACCTCTCGGGGCCCCTGGACAGAACGCAGCCTGATGACACCTCTGTAGAGGGTTCTTCTGATAAGAATCAGCCCTCTGCTTCACCGGTTGCAGATCAGAAAAAGGGCATGACCCCCATGGTTCTCCCTCGGGGGTACACAGATGGGGTTCTCCCACATGTTCCGCGGTCTCTGAGGAGCCGGAGGAAGGGGAATGATGTTTGTACCAGGATGATTCCTTGGTTTCAACCTCCCCGAGCGATTAAGCTGCGATGGACTATCTTATTGCAGCAATCAACCAAACTGTGTTTGTGTGCAGCAATCAACCAAACTGTGCATGTGTGCAGCAATCAACCAAACTGCATGTGTGCAGCAATCAACCAAACTGTGCATGTGTGCAGCAATCAACCAAACTGTGCATGTGTGCAGCAATTAACCAAACTGTGCATGTGTGCAGCAATCAACCAAACTGCATGTGTGCAGCAATCAACCAAACTGTGCATGTGTGCAGCAATCAACTAAACTGTGCATGTGTGCAGCAATCAAGCAAACTCTGCATGTGGAAGATCTCCCATCCACTACTACTGACCACGCGGTCTCCTTTAAAAGGGCGAAGAAACCTAAAAAAAAAAAATAACGTTTTTGCCGGCGCTTCGGTATCCGTAAACTCATGTAGTCTCGGTACCCCTTGGCTTAGCTGTCTCTAAGGGCTGGGCCGATCCTCTCTCGGTGGACCCCCCCCCCCCTCCCCCGGCCTCCCGCCTACCTGAAAGACCCTCCTGTCTTTTACTTGATGGATCCTCCTTCAAGGACCCAACAGACAGACAAGTGGAGCAGCTCGATCGCTCCGCCTTGAGGCCGCGTGTCCCTCTCTCCTTCCGTGTGGATCGCACAGGCATCAGGAATAACAGTTTTCCTCAGGCCCTCACAGAAGTAACAGTTCACATTGCTGCGGCGGTGGAGTACCTCATGCAAGCCTCCCTCGATGCTGCTATGCGCAGTTTTTGCCGCCTCGAATACCATAGCCATCCGTAAGGCCCTCTGGTTCCGATAATGGAGAGCGAACTCTGTCCCTTAGAAGCCTCTCACAGTACTCCTTTCCAGACCAATGGCTTGGCGATCGTCTGCACAGGCTCTTTTTTTCTGACGCCATGGGAGGGAAAGAGTACCTCCCTCCCCCAACTCTAGCCCAGGATGTTTTTTAATAGACACGCAGGGCCTGACCTAAGGAGCGAGGAACATCTCCTTACCTGCGTCCCGCCTGCAATGAGGAAGGAAGGAGGTGGGCTGGATGTTTACGTCCCGCTCATCTCCGCCCCTCCTCTTCTATTGGCCGCCTGCCGTGTGACGCCGTACGACCCGCCCCCTTAGGAAGGAGGCGGGTCGCCGGCCAGAGCGACGTCGCAGGGCAGGTAAGTGCGTGTGAAGCTGCCGTAGCGATAATGTTCGCTACGGCAGCTATCACAAGATATCGCATCTGCGACGGGGGCGGGGACTATCACGCTCGGCATCGCTACATTCGGCTAGTGATGTCGCAGCGTGCTAAGTACCCCTAAGGCTGCATTCACACACAGCGTTTTTGCTGCGTTTTTTGAGGATACGTTTGTCAGCTGCAAAAGATCAGCTTTTTAAAAAATTGCATCACCTGAAAGGTTTTTGAGCTCATAGATAATATTTTCAATAGCAAAAGCAGATTAGAAAAACGCCACACAAACTGACATGCTCATTCTTTGTATACTGTCTGTATTTTATAACGAGGTTAAAGGTAAACATAAAATGAGGTGTAGCAAGCATTGAAATTCCTTATTTTACAATTTGCCATTTTTAACAAACAATAGGCTTTAGATATAATTTGAAAGGTAAAATAAAAAAAAAAAAATATACAACTCTACGATTCCTAGCAACTATTACTATGCCAAAAGAAACATACTGCAAATATAAGGCAAATTTTGCAAACAGTAAGAAAATTCAAACAACTAATATATGTAGAAAAAAAAGCAAAAACCCAAGAGAATAACATCAAAGGTCGTAGATCTTAAGGGTTGGGTTAAATGTAAGAGACCACAGATACCACCTCTCAGCATATCTAGAAAAGTTACCTTCCTTCGGGGCTATGTTGTACTCATAGATGTTGTGTAAGGAAACCCTATCTATAACTTCTTGTATTATAAAACACGATGTAATAAACTATGTAAGTGGCAAACAACAGTTTTCAACAAAAACATACTAAATAACATTTAGTATATTGCTTATACTTGAGTGAAAAATGTATTCTATCATAAAAATGATTAAATGTCTGATGTTCACATTGTACTACAATACATTTTTCACTTAAATATAAGCAATATATGTGGGAGTCGGAATCGTAGTCGGTGCAAGGGAAATTGAGGAGTCGGAGTCGAAGGTTTGGCTTACCGACTCCACAGCCCTGGCAACAAGATCTATAAAATTGCTGCACTACTAAACCCAGGAAAAAAAATGCACAAAACTAAAACTATGTATATATATTTTTTTTTTTAATACAGCTGACAAAAATGTGGAATAAAATGTGATCAAAAAGTCATATAAATAAAAATTGTAACACTCAAAACTAGTGATGAGCGATCCTGCCAAGGATCGGGTCAAGATCGCCCAACCCGCCTGAGGTCACCGATTGGATTGGTGATCCTTGCCGATCCTAGCTGAACCCATTAAATTCAATGGGAGGCAAAAGTGATGTATTGTAAAATTGTTTGATGGGGGAACTGTAATAGAAAGAAAATAAAAAGGGTTAAAGCAGTACATATTTACCGAGTGTCCATGAGGCTGCAGTGCTACTTTCGAGTCCGCTAATTATCCCTCATCCATATTCACTGCTTTCCCCTTACACCGGCATCTTTGATTAAACTTTTACCACGACCCGACCCTCTGAGACAAGTGTCTGTGCTTGGTTGAAATAAAAAACGCTGTGTCCTTATACTGGTGATAAATAAATACTTAAAAAAACAAAACAAAAAAACGGTATGTGGTTCCCCATAATTTTGTTTCCCAGTTAAGATAAAGCAAGCTGGGGGCTGGTATTCTCAGGCTTAAAAAGACCATGCTTATTGGCCCCCAAGCCTAAAAATAGCAGCCTGCAGACAGCCAGGATAGCCGCATCAACTAGATGCGACTATCCCGAAACTTCAATTGGCTCTTCCCGATTGCCCTGGTGCGGCAGCAATCAGAGTAGTAATGGGTTCATAACAGCTATGAGCTGCCACTAAGCCCTGGATTAGTGATGGGCAGGGGTCTATGAGATCCCCCATCACTAATCATATAAGTAAAAAGAAATAAAACACAAACACGGAAAAATCCTTTACTTAAAAAAACAGTCTTGACTGCAGCCAATCAGAGATGCCAGTGGGCAGGGAAAGCGGTGAATACGTATAAGAGATAATCATTGTCCCCGGAAGAAGCGCTGCAGCTGCGGGGAGACTCGGTATGTCCTGCTTTAACCCTTTTGTGTCTTTCTTTTTTTTTTTTTTTACAGTAGCCAATCACAGTCATACCAATACTTGACATCACTGTGATGGGTAGGTAGAGGATGGTTTTACCATCCGAATATTTACCGATCCTTGGCAAGATCACCCACTTTTGCGGTAAATGTTCGGATGTCCAATCCCAATTCGGTCAAAAATCGTACGATTTTAACATTTTCCGATCTTTGCTGATCAGGATTGCTCATCTGTACTGAAAACGTCATCTTGTCCTAAAACTAAAAACAAAACAGCCATACAGCTCAGTCAGCTAAATAATAAAAAAAGCTATATTTCTCAGCCTACAGCAATTCAGAAACTTTTTTTTCTATAAAATAGTTTTTATAGTTTAAAAGAAGCAAAAAAAAGTATAATTTTGGTAGGCTGTAATTGTGGTGACCTGAAGAATAAAGCGGTCATCACTTTTATGACTTGGTGAACAGTGTAAAAAAAAAAAAAAAAAGAATAAAATGCTGAATTGATGTTTCTACATAACTTTGCCTCACAAAAGGTGGAAACGAAAGTGATCAAAAAATGCGTCCTAAAATTTTACCAATGAAACTCCAACACATCCCACAGAAAACAAGCCCTCACATGACAATTGTCAGCACAAAAATAAGAATATTAGAGCCTTCAAATTTTGGTGAAAAACATTTATCTATTTAACAGTGTTTTTAGTGTGATAGTAGCCAAATATAAAAACACAATATAAATCTGGTATTGCTGAAATCGTTCTGACCATTAGGAATGAAGACGCCTAATCATGTATTCCATAAGGTATAAGGAGTAAAAAATAAAGCCAAGTCTTCAACTGCTGTTGATTTGTTTATTCTTCCTCCCAAAGATCGCACCATAATGAGGCAGAAGGGGTTCACATTGAGCTCTTGTCTGGCCTGTGGTCCGGCGGTGTCTATCTTTTTACGCGTCTATTTAGGCATGCACGATAGTGTGATGAACAAGAGAATTGTTCACCTTTAAGATGGACACCGCTAAACAGAGGCCAAATGGAATCCGGAGTAACAGTGCTGCCTCATTAGTGAGCGATTCACATATTTCAGAGAAGTAGATGGAAACCGTGATGTAAGTGCTCAGTATAGAGCACAGGATAAACGTAAACTGATCCAAAACATTCTGTACCCTAAATTGACAAATAGCATTCAGTTCAACCCACAAAAACACAATTCCCCACTCAGGTGTGTCATATGTTGAAGGAAATATTGGGGGCGTTCACGTTATTGGTAGCACAAAAGACTAATGAAAAGCGTTATGGCTCCTCCTCAAAACAGAAATCCAGCAAAATCTGTGCTCCCAAATTTACATACTCCCCTCCCTTCTGTGCCTAAGGCCCCTTCACACTTTTGTGTCTCCAGTACATGTGACGTCCGTTTTCACACGTACCGGAGACATAGGCACACGTAGACCCATTAAAATCAATGGGTCTGCGCACACATCGGTGTTTTCACATGGACCGTGTGGGGCATATATGTGTCCGCGTGCTCCACACGTAGACATGTCTGTTTTTCTCTGGCAGCATGGATGTCACATGCACCGCACGGATGTGCTCTGTGTGACATCAGTGTGACACGTACTGGAGAAAACCACATTTCTGTGAAATAAAATTAATTTCTATACTCACCTTCTTCAGCCCTGCTGTTTCTGCCGCTGCTGTGACTTGCTTACGACCCCCGCCCATTATACTCATCACATATTCACTGCACTTCGGGCCGGAAGCAGCAGCAGGGAGTCAGCAGGGACGGAGACGGCAGAGTGAAAGACATCAGCACCACGGATAGCAGCAACCAGGACAGGTGAGCAGAAAGTTCCTGCTCTCCATGTGTTATCACGGATAGCACACAGAACATTTGTGAGCCAAAATCACGGCACATGGAGGGCCGTACGCAAATTTACATATCCGTGCAAAACGTGCATGATTTTCATGTACGTGGAAAGAGGCGTAAGCCACAGTTAACGTCCATATGTTGGCATTATTGTAGTGAGTAGTGCCCATTTAATTTACGAGGTGTGTGTCTCCAGAAGCATGGGTTGGGCACAAGAGAACTAAGAGAGATAAGAGAACTACAATATACTGGGCACGACAAGGGCTTATTTGCTATTTTTAATTCTCCCACATTCACTGCATTTGACTTCATGGGTGTTCCCTTCCCTCTAGAGTCCTGCCGTATTACCAAACAATACTGTACGGTCACTGTATTGCCTCGTTCAGGAGAAATGGTGCAACATATTATGATGCATTTATTGACTTATTCCCCTTGTGAAAATAGGAAATCTGGGGTTAAACCAAAATTTTAGTTGTAAAAATGTAATTATTTTTTCTTCATCTCCTAAAGCCTAAGCCATACGGCGAGAAAATCGGTGCGAGTGGAGTGCGATAAAACATCGCATTCCACTCGGACCAAATTTAGCCTGTGTGTCAACGCACATGAGCGATTATTTTCTCAGCCCTAATCTGACCGAGAAAACAATCACAGCATGCTGCGATTGTAGTGCGAGACTCTTTTCTCTCGCACCCATTCAAGTGAATGGGGCGAGAGAAAAATCACGGTACACCAGTGTACCGCATGTGCAGAGCGAGAATCGCAATAGCCGGCTACGGAGGAGAGAAGGGAGATAAATCCCTCCCTCCCCTACTCCGTGCCGGCCTGCCCCTCTGCAGCGCTGGCCCGCCCCTCCTCAGAGGCGGCTCGCAGCTGAGGTCCATTCGCACAGTCGGACCTCACTTGCATGGATACTAGCATGACACTCGCCTCCTGCTGTTCTGCCAGCGCGAGCAGAGTGTCATGCGAGCATCATAGTAGTGCCCCATGTGGCCCTGACCTAATAGTGTAAAATTTTATGACACACCTGTAATGTCAATATGTTCACTGCGCCCCTAGAAGAATTCATTGAGGGGTGCAGTTTTTTAATGGGTCACTTGTGGGGGGTCTATGCTGTTCCGACACCTCATGGGGGTTTGCCAATGTGTCATGGAACCTCTAAATTATTCCAGCTAAATCTGAACTCCAATATGGCACTCCTTCCTTTTTTCACTTTGTACTGCGCCTCAAAAGTAGTTTTTGATCACATATGGGGTACTGCTGTACTGAGAAGAAATTTCACAACAAATTGTATGTGTCACTATCTCTCGTTACCCTAGTGAATTTAAAAAAATTGGTGTTAACGCAACATTTGTGAAGTTAAAAAATTTATTTTTTCATTTTCGCAGCTCAACTTTATAAAATCCTGTGAAGCACCTAAAAGTTCGAGGTGCTCACCAAACATCTAGGTAAATTAATTGAGGGGTCTAGTTTCCAAAATGGGGTTACTTGTGGGGGGATATCAGGGAATCTCCAAACGCAACATGGCGTCTGCTAATAATTTCAGCCAATTTTGCATTCAAAAAGTCAAATGGCGCTCCTTCCTTTCCGAGCCCTGTGGTGTGCCCAAACAGCAGTTTTCCCACCACATAATGGGCTATTGGCGTACTCAGGAGAAATTGCACAACAAATTGTACAGTGCATTTTCTCCTTTTACCCTTGTGAAAATGAAAGATTTGGGGTTAAAGCAACATTTTTGTTCTAATGATGTAATTAATTTTAAGGCTCAACATTATAACATTCTGTGAAGCACCTGAGGGTTTAGGTGCTAATCAAACATCTTGATAAATTCCTTCAGGGGCCTAGTTTCCCTTCACATTGCTTTAGTTCATGTAAAGAACCTAAAGGATTAATAAACTTCTTGGATGTGGTTTGGAGCAGTATGAGGTTTGCAGTGTGTGTGCAGTGACATCCAGGAGGTCATTGGAGTTCCCAATGACCTCTGATGACCTCCTAATGACACCCGCACTACAGCGGGTGTCACGGCGGTGACTTTATTGATTTCATCAGCGTTCATTAGTAACTCCGATGACCTCCTAGACGTCACTGCACACACTGCTTGCTGGATACTCACCTGTCACCGAAAATACTGTCCCCGGCGCGGTCCCTGGCGATGCTCCTGCTTCCAGGTCCAAGGTGCAGTGAATATGCAATGAGCATAATTAGCGGGGGGTCAGAAGCAGGAGAAAGCGAAGCTGTAGGAAGAAAGCAGCGCTGGATACAGGTGAATATAGAAAATCTTTTTATTGCAAAGACACGTGTTTTCTCCGGTACGTGTCACACTGATCACATCAGTGTGCGATCCGTGATGCCGAAGAAAAAATGGACGTGTGTGGGTGCGGGGACATGTGGGACCACACAGACGTGTGTGTGTGTAACTCTACAGAATAACATGGGTGCATATGGCAACCGTGTTAGAAAGGGATGTTACAAGTACCTGAAACATGGACGTCTGAAACTGGCCTAAAAGATAGTGATGCCCCCGTACAATGACTGCTGCCCCTCGCTTGCCCTAAACAAATTCTAACAAGTAAAACAGGAAAGTCCAGCTCAAATGAACAGTTGTTTCTTTTCTTGAGAATTTCAAGTACACGGGACATTATAGCGTTTTCCTTGTGAAAAATTTTAAGTCCCGTCACTCCCGTGTACTTGAAATTGTTAAGAAATAAAGAAGCAATGTTCATTTGAGCTGGACTTTCCTGTTTCACTTGTACGATTATCAGGCCGTGGCAGGGTCTCTGTTCTGGCTCTGAACAGAGAGTGGATGCAGAGATAGTGAGCTGGATTTGTTGCTACTATTACTAAACAAATTCTATTTTTTTTTTTTATTTTTTTATTTATCCACAAACTCGAGCTTGGATAAAAAATAGTAAAAATCAAGTATACAGGTACAACAAAATCAAATAATCTGAAACATATGCCTCAGAGCCTGATAGGCAGAATGGGCCCACCACAAGCTCAAGTCTGGAACTAAGTTTTAATAGAGCTATAAAGGATATAACCCATGAACAAAAAAAGAAAGAAAAAGAAAAGCGACAATTAAAAGGAAAGAACAAGAAAAGAAGGGCACAAACATGCATACTGGGGATGTCTAGGGTGGACGCAGGGGGGAAATCTAGTGAAATCCAAGGGAAAGGGGGAGGGAACTCCAACCCCCAAGGGCACAGGCACCCAGTACCCAAAATATTCTATCTTCCGGTCATCAGCGCCTCATAATTCTCTATATATTTAAAATCCAGCCAAGGAAACCAGGTTGTGTAAAAGAGCTCATACCGATCATAGATAGAGGACATCATATCCTCCATTTGCATGAGGTTATTGACCCTAGAGGCCCACATGGCCAGTAAGGGGGGAGTGTCAGACTTCCATTTCAGAGGGATGCACAAGCTAGCGTCCATCACCAAAAATCTTAGCAGAGAATGCTTAGGTTCTGTGCGCACGTTGCGTATTTTCATGCAGTTACGCTGCGATCTGCACTGCAGCGTAACTGCATGTGTCCTGCGACCCCAGCACAATCTATGAAGATTGTGCATGAGACGTGCGCACGTGGCGTATTAGAACGCAGCGCTTCGGCTGCTGCCCGAAGCGCTGCGTTCTAAGAAGTGACATGTCACTACTTTCGTGCGCTTTGCATGCAGCCCCCGCTCTGTCTATGGGAGGGGCTGCACTCAGAGCGCATGAAATCGGCTTTTCATTACGGACTCTTTCTGCAGCGATTTGAAGCGCACGTGTGCTGTTCAAATAGCTGCAGAAATTTCTGCAGGGACAGAATGCAACGTGCGCACATAGCCTTATAGTTGTTTATTGATGACTCCGACAGCTGCAACAGAAACCGTTCCGGAACCAGCTCCTGAGTCGTACCAGTCACATACTTTAATCGCTCCCCCCACATCCAACCAGAACCTCTGTAAAGCGGGGCAAGACCAAAAGATGTGTACAAAATCAAGCTCTCCCTCACAAAATGTCTAGCAAGAGTGATGCGTCCCCGGGAAATCTGATGCAGTTTGGTCGGGACCCTATACCATCTCGCTAATAAATTAAAGTTAGCTTCTTGATCTAATTGAAGCCTTGTGGGCAAAGACCAAGATTGTCCCTATTTGCTCGTCCGACAGTGTGATCCCCACCCAGGTCCCTCTCCCACTTTCGTAGATACTCCGAGGGAGAAGCATCCTCTAGATTTGACAGAGGGCATAGACCAGAGAGAGAGAATGCGGCACTGTTCCCCCTCCCAAACACACCTTCTCGAACTCAGTGGGGGGCCAACGTAATGGTCAAAAGTGGGTAGGGAGCAAATAAAGTGTTTGAGTTGCATAGATCTCCATAGCACGAGCGAGCCCGGTGACTCCGCGTCCTGAAGATCAGCCAAAGAAGGCTACCCGCACCCAGTCCCAAACTGACAAGCTCTGAACCTGGTACCTATAATCTAACTGCTGAAAACTGGATCTGCAATGCTGGGGAGGAACTCAGGGGAGCCTATAATGGGTGAGAGCGGAGAGGGCACAGGGAGCAAGTACTTTCTGAACGTACATTGAGAGCAACACTCCAACGTTGCACCGATGGTCTGATGGGACCTCAAAGTCTGGGAGGGAATGTTTGTGACTCAAAGAGCGGCCGAGAGAAAGATATTCAAAAAGCTTTCCTTCTTCCTGGGAATGACCTCTCCCAGCAAGGGTGACAAGCTACTCGCCACTATCCTCGTAAATAACGTCAAGTCAGCATTAAGGAGGGAAATGGGGAGGTAGCTTGAGGAAAGGGTGAGATCCTTACCCTCCTGTGGAATCACTACGATTTTGGCAGCCATCGTATCCCTGGGCAGGGGAGGCGAGGGGGGAAAGGGTCACATTGTTGAAGGCCTGTAAGAATGCTGAGTAGAGGAGAGGACCCATATTCTTATAATAAATTCATGGAAATACATCTGGTCCCAGGGCTTTCCCCAACAGGGAATACTTGATAGCAACCACAAGCTCTGACTCCGAGATCGGTCTCTGCAGCTCCAAGTGATCCCCAGGTCTGATCCGCTTCATACCCGACCTATGGATATACACCTCTATATGTTTGCGGAGGTCCTCTAGGGACTTCTCCGACCGGAGGGTGTCGATGGAGCAGAGTAAGAGTAAAAGTCCCTAAATGCCACTGCAATTTCCTTAGGCAGGACTGCTGACCCTCCACCAGAAGACCGCACTAAAGGGACATACCCCTTTAGCCTCTGAGTCCATAATGTTCTTGCGAGGGTTCTGCTGCTCGTTTCCAAACTTGTAAAAATGGCATCGGCACCGGGCCAAAGCACTTTGAGCCTTGACGTTCAGCAGGGCGCATCTCATTTCCTAACCAAGAGGGTACCTACGGTAACGTCTAAGGAACCCTTATGGTTAAGTTCTAACTGGCGAATTTCGGACAGAAGAGCAGTGACCTCCTCGGCTCACTCCCTCTTCAGTCGAGCCCCATGCTTAATAAAAAGCTTCCTAGTGACACATTTGTGCACCTCCCAGACCACAATCGGTGACACCTCTCCGGTTGCATTGCCTTCCAGATATTCTTTCAATCCTGTCCGCACCTCCTCCATTACCGTCGGATCAGCCAATAACGAAGTATTCAAGGTCCATTGACTGTCTAAAAATGGGGTTCCACAGCCTAACTGAAAGGGTAATCAGCGCATTGTCCATCCTGGCATGTTCCCCACATCCTCATATATTCCTCGATGCTGGCATGTCCCCACCCCCATCCTGATATGTTCCTCCATCCTGGCATATGCCCCCATCCTGATATGTTCCTCCATCCTGGCATGTCTCCCCATCCCGGTACAGCCGCACAGAGTTTAAAAAAAAAAAAAAAGCATACTTGCCTTAAAATATCCACTCCACCACTGCGCGCCTCTGGGTCCTCAGTTTCTGCGTAGCTAGAAGACGTCAATACGCCGACAGAGGGCTCTGCGTGTCTGTCTGGCACTCGTGCCATAGGTTTGCTATCACTGCTCTAGGAGATGATGACCTTCTCCATGAACGAGTCAGAATGTGAGGTTCCAGATTCTTCATGAAATTTGTTGTTTGTTTGCCCTCGTCCAAGATGGAGTATGTTACCTCGTCTAGCCCTTGAACTTCCTGTGTGCCCTGCTTATAAGTCCTGGTCCGGGGTCCATTCCCTGCCTGAGTATTTTGTGCTACTGGCTCCTAGACATTCTGGCTTGCTATGGACTGCCTGCTGCATCTTAATTATGTGCTCTGCCTCAGCACTGTTCTTATGCAGGTCTCATTCATGACGGACTGTGCGCTGAATTTTTGCGGGGCTTACTTCTGTCCTAGGTAGTATACTGAAACGTTTTTTGTGCACTTAATTCTGGACATTTATTACCTGCTGCTGTGCTGATTATATCCTGGACATGTCACCATTTTGTTGCTGTGCTCATAAACTGGACATTCACCATCTGTTTGCTGCAAACATTTCCCTGGACATTCACCTCTGCTTACAATATTCTGGACATTCATGCTCTAGTTTGTTGCAGACTCATATCTATTCTGGACTTCGGCATATCAGTTGCTGTGCGCGTTATTCTATTTGCTGTCTGAACAGTTACATATAGTGTGGGTGCATTTACATTCTATTTGTAGTTGTATTCTGGTAGTCTCTGCCTAATTTCACTGTGTTTATGGTTTGTTTAATACAGAGCATTCACCCAACCCTTGTCTCAGTTTCGTTATATTAACTGCGATTAGATTAGTGTATCGACATAATTGTTACACAGTTGCTGCCATCCGGAGGTACGTTGAGCGTATCCCTCTTCTCCTTTCTCAGTGTTGGGGGACCTGACGTGTCCAACGAAAGCCAGCCAGGTAGAGACATCTCGAAGGACCCCAAAAAAGAGAACAGACTTGGAAGGTTTAAGTGCTTTTTAAGTAGGAACATTGACTCCCCCTTTTGGACTATGAGGTGGAACGGGTGACCCCAACGGTATGAAGCATTGACTTCCTTAATTCTACACAAAAGGGTGCAGCTGCCTTCTTATGAGAAGGGTTCTGCTGGAGACGTCTGGAAACAGTGACACCATAGCACCCTCCATATCCACCGGACCATGAGACCAGGCCCCCTGTAGGATCCGCTCTTTGTCCCTGTAATAATGCAAGTGGCACAAAACATCTCTTGGACAGGAGGAAAGATGAGCATTTGGCATGGCCACCCTATGGATCCTGTTGAATCATATCATGTATTAAAAATAACTAGCACTCTTGTATACAGACGCTCCTGGGACCAGTCCTTTGGAATGCCTTTCAGACGGATGTTATTTCTATGGCTTCTGTTCTCCTGATCCTCTAAGATCAGCGCCAGATCTCTTATGCGGTTATTAGATGTTTCACAGTCTCTCTCCAGTCGATCCAATCTGCCCTCCAAGGATTCCTGGGCCTGCTCTGTAGCAGTGACCCTATCATCCAGCACCCCCATCTCCTCTCTTATAGCTGTTAATGCTGATAGCTGGGCCTGCTCTATCCTTGTCATTATCTCCTCAAAGTCATTTTTGCTAGGCAAGGCCAGAATCAGTTCCCTCAGGGCCTGCAGATCTTGAGTGTCAGAGGAGCGCTGCATGGGTGTTAAGGAGCCATTGAAGCTGCCCCCATCCAATGCAGAGGGCTTCCCAGAGCTGAATATTGCCTGTACCCTCCATCTCTTGCGTGCCTCCTGAGAGATGTATCACCCCGGCCCCATCCTCCCCCCTCTGCCAGACTGCACAGAGGCCATGCACCCACTGTCCAAGCCTGTATCTGAGGCTGAGTCCCTCTTACATCCTCCAGTCTGGGCTATTACATGGAGAGACTCCCTGGGCCCCGCAACAACTTACAACATGTGCAGGCTCCCGTTGTTGTTTCGAGAAGTTCTGCCCGGAGCACACAGAGCTGGCCAGCGCCATCTTGTCTCCAGCCGTGCGCGGGTATCTGTCACGCTCCCCGGGTCCTCTGCTCCGCTTCCCGGCTCACCTGCTACGCTCCCCGCTCTCCAGCCTCCATCGCCCGCGCTTCCCAGGCCTCCTGGTCCCCGCTCCCGGCGCCCGTCGGCTTCCCAGCCCCAGCCCGGCTCTGCTGCGTCCTCCTCTCAGCTTCCTGCCCTGGCTTCTGGCACCCGGGCCGCGCGCATGCGCATTAGGGCGCGCGCGCGGTCACTGACCCTTTCTTAAAGGGCCAGTGTCCACTGACAGGAAATGTAGCACACAGGTACGGGGTATAAAGGGGTGCAATGTCCAAGGGGGCGGGGCCTGATCTTCGTGTTTCCCAAGCTAGGAGTCAGGTCTCCTTGTGTCTCTGTGCCATACTCACGTATCTCTCTTCTAGAGCTGATCCTGCCTCGCCATCCGGTCCTGCCGCATCCCGCTGCATATCTGCCATCCTGACAGTCCGTACCATCTCTGACCCCTGTGGTGACCCGTCATCTCGCTCCAACGGTTCCGGACTCCGCCTGACATCATCTCGGCTTCCGAACCTGAGCTCCGTCACCCGGACTACCATCAGTGACTCCGTGGTCCCAGGGACTTCTCTATTATACTCTTGTGCACGGACTGCCCTGCTACCTGTAGTGCTCCAGCTACCGGACCCCTTACCATCATCTAGGAGTTCGGCCCAGTGGATCCACCTCCTGGGTCTGCCCTTCCACCTGGCCCTAACAGTAAGATCAGGCCATGGATCCCGCTGAAGCACTAGCGGCCTTGCAGGAGGAACTCCAACGCCAGCGTGAGACCCAGACCCGCATGCTGAACTTCATGACTTCGGTGGACGCCCGCCTTAACACGCTACAAGCGTAAATTACATCTTCAGCATCTCGGGCTTCCACTAGCCAATCCACGGCTCCAGCCCCCGTGGCAGCCTCTTCGGATGCTTCCAGACTTCGTTTGGCTTCACCACCCCGGTACGCCGGAGATCCCAAGACCTGCAGGGGTTTCATAAACCAATGCTCCCTCCATTTCACGCAGCTGCCGCATTTGTTTGCCTCCGACCAAGCCAAGGTCGCCTTCATCATGTCCCATCTAGAGGGTGAGGCACTGGCGTGGATGAACCCCTTGTGGGAGAAGGAGGATCCTGTGACCACGAACATCCAGGAGTTTCTGCAGGCATTCCGTGGCACCTTTGACGAGCCCGGACGCGCCTCCGCGTCTGCCTCATCTCTTCTCCGGTTACGTCAGGGGACTCTGACGGTGGGTCAATACGCAATCCGTTTTCGCACCTTGGCTTCGGAACTTGGCTGGAACAACAAGGCCCTAACTGCCGCCTTCTGGGAAGGACTCTCGGGTCGAATTAAAGATGAGCTGGCTGGTCGTGACGTACCATCCACCCTGGATGCCCTGATTACCCTAGCGACTCGAGTGGACATCCACTTTCAGGAGCGATCTAAAGAGGTGTCCCGTGAGAGACGTCCGGTACGGCATTCCTCTCCTCCGCAGAAGTCCGCCATTCTCCAGTCAACGGCATCTGGTGTCTCCGTCCATGAGCCCATGCAGGTCGACCGTGTGCGGCAGTCTGAACAACGTCGAGCAGAGCGGCTCGCCAAGGGCCTCTGCTTCTACTGCGGAGAGGGCACACACCTGCTACGCTCCTGCCCAGAGAGGCCGGGAAACTCCAAAGCCTAGGGTTGGTAGGAGAGGCCACCCTAGGTGCTGGGACTCTCTCAGACCCGGTTATGTGGACTGTACAAGTGTCAACGGGAGAGACGCGGTTCACGGCCGAGGCGTACCTCGATTCTGGGGCAGCAGGCAATTTCATCCAGCAAGCCACGGTGGACAAGTACCAGGTGCCTGTCACTCCACTCGACAAACCTCTCGTGATTGCCTCTGTGGATGGGAGACCCCTCTCTGACACCATCTCCTGGATCACCAAGCCGGTGGAACTACGTATCGGTGCCCTGCACACCGAGAACATCGCTCTCTACGTCCTTCCACACATGTCCCATCAAATCCTGCTGGGACTTCCCTGGTTACGGACACACGAGCCATCAGTCACCTGGGGCACTGGTGAAATCACCCGATAGGGCTCTTCGTGCCAGGAGAAGTGTCTGAAGACCATACAACCCATCCGACGACCTCCGGTTCCAGAGAACCTACCGGGACTGCCCTCGGCCTATTGGTCCTTCGCGGACGTCTTTGATAAAAAGGAATCTGAGGTACTTCCGCCACATCGTCCGTACGATTGTGCCATCGACCTGCTCCCGGGAACAACACCACCTCGAGGACGGATATATCCATTATCTCCAGCCGAAACAAGGGCCATGTCTACTTACATCACAGAGAGCCTGGCAAGGGGATTCATTCGGAGATCCTCCTCTCCTGCTGGAGCAGGCTTCTTCTTCATTAAGAAGAAAGAGGGCGACCTACGCCCATGTATAGACTACCGGGGATTGAACCAAATCACCGTAAAAAACAAGTACCCTCTGCCGCTCATCCCCGAATTGTTTGACCGGCTTAGAGGAGCTCGTGTGTTCACCAAATTGGACCTTCGAGGTGCCTACAACCTGGTCCGCATCCGCTCTGGGGACGAATGGAAGACCGCGTTCAATACTCGCGATGGGCACTATGAATACTGCATAATGCCCTTCGGCCTGTGTAACGCACCAGCAGTCTTTCAGGAATTGGTGAACGACGTTTTCCGGGACCTTCTCTACGTCTGTGTGGTGGTGTATCTGGATGATATCCTTGTCTTCTCTCCGGATCTCCAGACCCACAGAGAGAACGTGCAGCTAGTTCTACAAAGACTGAGAGAGAATCGTCTGTACGCTAAGTATGAGAAGTGTGTCTTTGAGCAGTCTTCTCTCCCCTTCCTGGGTTACATCATCTCCGATACCGGACTGCAGATGGATCCAAAGAAGGTCTCCTCCATTCTCAACTGGCCTCCTCCTTCTGGACTGAAGGCAATCCAACGCTTTCTGGGATTCGCCAACTACTACCGCCAGTTCATCCCTCACTTCTCTGCTCTGACCGCTCCTCTCTCCGCCTTGACCAAGAAGGAGGCTAATCCAAAGGACTGGTCACCTGCGGCCGACGCCGCGTTTGGCTCCCTGAAGCGGGCATTTGCCTCCTCTCCTGTGCTCCACCGTCCGGAGTTAAACCGCCAGTTCACCTTGGAGGTGGATGCCTCCTCCTCGGGAGCCGGAGCAGTGCTCATGCAGAAGTCCTCCTCCGGGAAGATGGTGACTTGCGGTTTCTTCTCCAAGAGCTTCTCAGCGCCTGAACGCAACTACACCATCGGTGACCGAGAGCTATTGGCAGTAAAACTGGCTCTGGAGGAATGGCGCTACCTTCTGGAAGGAGCAGTGTACCCCGTAATCATTTACACGGACCACAAGAACCTGGAATACCTGCGGTCCGCTCAGCGACTGAACCCACGGCAAGCCAGGTGGTCCTTGTTCTTTGCCAGGTTCGATTTCCAGCTCCATTTCCGACCCGCGGACAAGAATGTACGCGCTGATGCCTTGTCCAGGTCTTTCATGCCCATGGAGCAGGAGGAGGAGACATCACAGCCCATCATCTGTCCTAGTAAAATCATTCCAGTGGCTCCTGTCACCCTGGCCCAGATACCGCCCGGGAAAACCTATGTCTCTGAGACTGACAGGCAAAAAGTGTTACACTGGGGCCATGCCTCGAAAACAGCCGGTCATGCTGGTCAAAAGAAAACATGGAGTGCGATTGTACGTCATTACTGGTGGCCATCCCTTCGCACGGACGTCGCTGCTTTTGTCTCTGCCTGCTCCTCTTGTGCCAGGAACAAGACGCCCAAACACCTGCCATATGGCCGTCTTCTGCCTCTGCCTATACCCTCAGTTCCCTGGCAACACATTGCAATGGACTTTATTACGGACTTGCCATTGTCCTCCGGACACACAGTCATATGGGTCGTGGTGGACCGGTTCTCTAAAATGGCTCATTTCGTCCCTATGGCTGGACTGCCCTCTGCTCAGGAACTCGCGGATGCCTATATACATCACATCTTCCGCTTGCATGGCTTTCCATCACACATCGTGTCCGACAGAGGAACTCAGTTCACCTCCCGCTTCTGGAGGGCTCTCTGCAAACATCTGGGAGTGACTCTGGACTTTTCTTCTGCCTACCATCCTCAGTCTAATGGCCAAGTGGAAAGGGTCAACCAAATCTTGACCTCCTTCTTACGACACTACGTCAACGCCCATCACGACGACTGGTCCACGCTTCTTCCTTGGGCTGAATTCTCCCATAACCACCACGTCAGTGAGTCCTCCTCCAGCTCTCCCTTTCATGTCGTTTACGGACTTCAGCCCTCCGTCCCATTGCCTGTATCTCCTTCTTCGGATGTCCCTGCTGCTGATGCTGTAGCCCGTGACTTTGCAACCATTTGGGACTCTGTCAAGGCGTCCCTTGGGCGTGCTTCCCTGCGGATGAAGAGACATGCAGACAAGAGACGTCTGGATCCTCCGTGTTTCTCTCCTGGAGATCTAGTCTGGCTTGCTTCCAAGTACGTCCGATTGAAGATACCATCCTACAAGCTGGGTCCTCGCTACATCGGGCCGTTTAAAGTCCTCCGCAAGATCAATGAGGTCTCCTACAAGCTACAGCTCCCGGCCACGATGAGGATACCCAACTCCTTCCACGTCTCCCTGCTCAAGCCGGTTGTCCTTGGTCCCTTCTCCGCTGCTGCCAGTTCGGCTCCTCCTCCTATTGCCGATGACGACATCTATGCGGTAAGGGATATCGTGGCCATGAAAACTGTACGGGGCCGACAGTTCTTCCTGGTGGACTGGGCTGGCTATGGTCCTGAGGATAGGTCCTGGGAACCCCGGGAGAATGTGGGTACTCCTTTGATCCGTGCCTTCCTGTCCCGGTTGCGGGGAGGGGGGCGTGGGGGGGGGTACTGTCACGCTCCCCGGGTCCTCTGCTCCGCTTCCCGGCTCACCTGCCACGCTCCCCGCTCTCCAGCCTCCATCGCCCGCGCTTCCCAGGCCTCCTGGTCCCCGCTCCCGGCGCCCGTCGGCTTCCCAGCCCCAGCCCGGCTCTGCTGCGTCCTCCTCTCAGCTTCCTGCCCTGGCTTCTGGCACCCGGGCCGCGCGCATGCGCATTAGGGCGCGCGCGCGGTCACTGACCCTTTCTTAAAGGGCCAGTGTCCACTGACAGGAAATGTAGCACACAGGTACGGGGTATAAAGGGGTGCAATGTCCAAGGGGGCGGGGCCTGATCTTCGTGTTTCCCAAGCTAGGAGTCAGGTCTCCTTGTGTCTCTGTGCCATACTCACGTATCTCTCTTCTAGAGCTGATCCTGCCTCGCCATCCGGTCCTGCCGCATCCCGCACTCCGAACGCTGCCTATCTGCCATCCTGACAGTCCGTACCATCTCTGACCCCTGTGGTGACCCGTCATCTCGCTCCAACGGTTCCGGACTCCGCCTGACATCATCTCGGCTTCCGAACCTGAGCTCCGTCACCCGGACTACCATCAGTGACTCCGTGGTCCCAGGGACTTCTCTATTATACTCTTGTGCACGGACTGCCCTGCTACCTGTAGTGCTCCAGCTACCGGACCCCTTACCATCATCTAGGAGTTCGGCCCAGTGGATCCACCTCCTGGGTCTGCCCTTCCACCTGGCCCTAACAGTATCCCGAGGCCAGAACCGCGAGGAAGCGCGTCAAGCTCCTGGGGGACTTTAGACTCAACGCTGCTGGCGCCGGGGTAAGCGTTTATATCAGCTTCTTCTTGGGGGACATATCCGGTCCGGAGGGCTCGGCGGGAGAGGGGTATTACGCTGGTTTCACATCAGCGTTTTGCTGCCGCACTGCCAGATCCGGCATAAGTGTAGTACAGTTCAATACAGTTCACTGGCAAGCTCCGGGCACATGCGGTTATGTGACCGGAGCTTGTGACAGCATGTGACCGGGGCTTGCCGCACTGTCTGTGAACTGTATTGAACTGTACTACACTTAGGCCGGATCTGGCAATGCGGCAGGAAAACGGTGATGTGAAACTGCCCTTAGGCTGTCGGGTGCGGGAGCTCCAGTGAAGCATGTCCTCACGCTGCCATGTCCAGGACACGCCTCCATTCTACCACTTCTTAAATAGTAAATAGCGCAGGTAGAAATAAGTTTGGTAGTTTTAAGTTACTTAGCTTGGTCAGTGCAGGTAAACTGGTGTGACGCTCCAATGCATTTCCTCCTTCATGGGTTCATCAGGAGGCCGAGATATATATATAGATAAATGTTATTGATGTAATGCAAGTTACCTCCACTGACCAAGCTAAGTAACTTATAACTATCTACATTATTTCTACCTGCCCTATTTTACTATTTAAGAAGTGGTAGAATTTGTTTAGGGTGAGCGAGGGGCAGCCGCCGTTCTTCACTGACTTGTAAAACACGCACATGTACCTCCGTGTTCCGTGATTCACGGCACACGTGGGTTGTCCATGTGCAATCCGTGATCCGTGATTGCAAATGGACATTACTCACCTGCCTTCGCTCCTGCTGTCCATGGTGCTGAACTCCTTGGCTCTGCAGTGTCCGCCCACCGCTCTCTGCAGCTACTTCCGGGTCATCTGTTCCTGCTTTCATGAATATTCATAAACTGGGAAGGAGCTGCAGAAAGCGGAGGCTGCACAGCGAATCGCTGGAAAGGTTAGTTGAAAATGTTTATTATTTTATATGTCAGTGTTTTTCTGGTACGTGTTTCACGGATTACACACGGATCACACCATAGTGTGGTCCGTGGGTCATCAGTGATGCCAGAAAAAAATGGACTTGTCTCCGTGCAGAATAACGGACACGCGTATTCGCTTCACCGAGACATGTTCAGTGAAAAATTACTGATGTGTGAGCAGACCCATTGATTATAATGGCTCTGCGTATGTCAGTGATTCTGGTACGTATAAAAAAAAAAAGCACAAACGTACCAGAATCACTGACGTGTGAAGAGGGCCTTAGGGTTTAAATCCTCCTTTGTTAGGCAGGTATATCAGCTTCTTAGGGTCATCATAAGGAAAGTGTTTTAATCACTTGGTTTATCACAATCTTGTTATTGTCTATTTTAATTCATATCTAGTAAAAATTGGTTTTAAAGTGTATCTGCTTTATTGGGATTTTTCTATGTCATTTCTGGATTTTGTTTTGGATTCAAACATATCCTATTACGTTTAGGTTTATAAAAGCGACAATACACAAAAAAACGACATAAATGTGATATGGATGTAATCGTATGGACCTGAAGAATAAAACTGTCTTAATATTACCACACGGTGAACAACATTTAAAAAAAACAAAACAAAAAAAACCCAATTCCTGAATTGCTGTTTCTTCATGATAACCAGCATGGATTCATGAACGATAAGTCGTATCTAACCAACATGTTGGTTTTCTATGAGGAGGCAAGTGTAATTCTGGATATTGGTAATGCAGCTGATACGATTTAAGGCCCCGTCACACGCAGCGACTTATCTATCGATATATCGCAGGGGTTATGGATTCCGTGACGCACATCAGGCATCGTTAGTGACGTTGTTGCGTGTGACAGCAAGGAACGACCGTTAACGATGGAAAATACTCACCTTATCGTCCATCGTTGACACATCGTTCCTTTTAAAAAAAAACATCGCTGATTGTTGAGCACGCAGGTTGTTCGTCGTTCCTGAGGCAGCACACATCGCTACGTGTGACACCTCGGGAACGATGAACTGCAGCTTACCTGCGGCCGCCCGCAATGCGGAAGGAAGGTGGTGGGCGGGATGTTACGTCCCGCTCATCTCCGCCCCTCCACTTCTATTGGGTGGCCGCCTAGTGATGCCGCACGAACCGCTCCCTTAGAAAGGAGGCGGTTCGCCGGCAACAGCGATGTCGCTAGGCAGGTAAATCCGTGTGACGGCTCCTAACGATATTGTGCGCCACGGGCAGCAATTTGCCCGTGACTCACAAATAACAGGGGCGGGTGCTTTCACCAGCGATATCGCTGCGTGTAAC
The DNA here is from genome assembly GCF_048569485.1 of Anomaloglossus baeobatrachus. NCBI lineage: Eukaryota > Metazoa > Chordata > Amphibia > Anura > Aromobatidae > Anomaloglossus > Anomaloglossus baeobatrachus. The sequence continues at coordinate 137,609 of NW_027443515.1, read as the reverse complement.
ACCCCCTTTACTTGGACTTTACAAAGGCATTTGATGCTGTGCCACATGATATTCTTGTAATGAAGCTCCAGAAGCAAAAACTAGGAAAACTATAAGCAGATGGGCAATGATTTAAGGAATTGGCTAAAAGTTAGGAAACAAAGAGTAAATGGTACATTCTCTAAATGGGCTATAGTTAGCAGTGAGGACCACAGGGATCTGTGCTAGGACCAATTCTTTTTAAAGGAAACCTATTAGGTGCAATATGCATCCAGACCCATGAGCATTTCTGGGTACATATTGATAATCCCTACCTAGCAATATGCACCCAGAACCACGAGCAGTTCTGGGTGCATATTGCTAATCCCTGCCTAGCAGTCCCAGCTTATTCTAGGATATATACAGTAAAGGGATCTTTAGAAAAAGTATTTCTAAAGATCCTCTATGATATGCTAATGAGCGCAGGCACTAGTGCGCAAGGGTGTTAGTTCCTGCGCTCATTCCGCCCTTTTAGCATGGTAGCATGCCCACAGGAGCGTGCTAACATGCTATTCAATGCCCACTGCCACGGTCATCACCAGTGGTGACACACGTACATGTATCGGTTGCTGCAGCCTCAAATGCCAGGCACTGCGCATGATCAAGTCACCGAACTTCCGGTCATGTGCACTATGAAGCCAGTGTACGCGTTCTGGCTTCAGAGAGGTCAAGTATGCATGACCGACGAAGTGACGGAGACATCTGATCATGCGCACTGCCGGGTTTCTGAGGTTGTAGCAACGGACAGGTACGCGTGTCACTGCTGGTGATGATGCTGAGACTGGGCATTGAATAGCATGTTAGCACGTCCCTGTGGTATAAAATATTCTTTATAAATAAAATATAAAGTCACATATGTAATCAATCAAACCTCTTTGCGGGTAACGCGATGATGGTTTGCAAACCAGGCGTCACTGTAAATAGAAAAAAAAAACACATTAGTACAGGCATGTAAAACATGAACTACAATAAAAAACTTTCACAGAACTTTCTCACGGATAGCACTGGTATAAAGAGCGGCACAGTGGCTCAGTGGTTAGCACTGCGATCTTACAGCGCTTGGGTCCTGAATTTAAATCACATCAAGGAAAATATTTGCAAGAAGTTTGTATGTTCTCCCCGAGTTTGTGAGTTTTCTCCCACACTCCATAGACATACTGACAGGTAATTTAGATTGGGCTCAATGGGGACAGTGTTACTGATCCATGTAAAGCTCTGTGGAATTAATGGCTTTGTATAAGTGAATAAATATTATTACCACCTTTGATATTTTCGGAAAAAATCGGTGTCGGGTCAAAATCAGCAATGCAAGTCCGTGACAAAATTCAGAACCGTATTTCGATGACATCTGACCGATTTTTGATGACTGACAGAATGGACAAGTTTGGGGAGGAAAAACTGATGCCACCCTTTTCAATCGCATTGGACCGGTTTTCTCGGATGTGAAGAAAACAGTGGTGTGAACCTCCCCTTTGTGCCAGTTGCGGGCGCTCAGTAACTGTCTTTACTGAAGTCCGCCTTCTTCACTATAATTAGTGTAGCTTTACAAATTTAGTGGACATTTTTAGCGCAATTATAACACGTTTTTCCTATTACACAGTGTCAGTAGCAGGCGTTCAGTCATTTTTTTACATTTTAGCTTAGTTTAGCAATTTACTATCAAATCTCTGTAGGAATTATTCTATTACAGATTTTTTTCTAATGCTCTATAGATTTACACTTCGAGCAGGTCAGTTGCAGGAGGTCAATAACAATATTTATTCACATTCTATTACAGCATTTTATAATTTGATGTTCTCATTTATTTTTCATTTCTATTCTTTTCTTTTAATTTTTTTCTCATTCTTTTTTCTTCTATTCTCTACTATACAACAAAACACATCTGAATAAAATTTGGTTACACAACACATGTGAAAACGCTACAAACACACAAAAACCCATGTAAAAGAATAACGTGCCATTCATCCCCAATAGCGTATTCAGCTGAGGCAAACGCATGCGTCTGACAATCTGAGGATGAGGATACAACATTCCTCTATTTCCAGCTCCTCCGCTACCTCCTCTAGTGAGAATGAACCCCCACAAAGATGCCCCAGGACAGATGAGGAATGCCGACAGATAGTGATCCCCTGGGAACCTCACACCCTGAAAATTCAGTCTCAGATTACTGGTCGACAACAGATTACAGTCTCCATCAGGAATCCAATTTGATACTGCAGGTCTCACAGAAATTGGCTATTGTAACCCCTTCACCACCTAGTCTGTTTTCCTCTTCATGACAAGGCCAATTTATTTTTTTTTTAATTCTGACCAGCGTCACTTTATGAGTTAATAACTGCAACACTTCAGCGGATCTCAGTGATTCTTTTTTTTGTGACGTATTGTGCTTCATGTAAATGGTAATTTTAGGGTGACATTTTCGTGTTTTTGTGAAAATGTTGGAAATTTAGCGAAAATAAGAAATTTAGCAATTTTCAAATTTTGAAATTTTATACCTTTACCCTTTATACCATTTACCACATGTCTACTTTAAAAACATCACCATTCTAAAAAGTGCAGCTCTCAAACTGCTCAAAACCATATTCAAGAAGTTTATTAACCTTTTACGTGCTTCACAGGAACTAAAGCAATATGGAAGGAAAAAATAAAATGTAACTTTTTCCCACAAAAATGTTATTTTAGTACCAAATTTTGCATTTTCACATGGGTAACAGGAGAAAATGCATTGTACAGTTTGTTGTGCAATTTCACACGATACTCAATATGAGATGGAAAACTACTGTTTTGGCTCTCGGTAGAGCTTGGAAGGGAAGGAGCGCCATTGCACGTTTTGAATGCAAAATTGACAGGAATCATTAGCGGACACCTGTCACATTTGGAGATCTCCTCATTTGAATAAACAGTGGAAACCCCCACAAGTAAACCCATTTTGGAAACTAGAAACCTCAAGGATTTACATAGATGTGTGGACACCTTAGACCAGAGGACGCATGCGGCCCATGAGGCTGATTTTTTGCGGCCCACAGACCCCGTGACGATCGCAGCTCTATGTCGGGAGACGGCAGGCAGGCGCAGAGGAGCTGTCTGCACTACACCGATGGATGATGCAGCCAATCAGATGCAAACAGTGATGTCGCTGTATGAGGTCACCTCCTTGCATCTGATTGGCTGGCGGAAGCCATTGGTATAGTGCTAAGAGCTCCTCTGCGCGGCACCGCAAATGATTCAACAGTACTATAAAATCGTGCCTGCCGGCGCCCAGCATAGACCTGCGATCGTCACGGATCTGCGGGCTGCAAAAAGCAGGTATGTGCCCACGATCAGGACACGCTGTGTCCTGGATGCGGCGGGTCCTGACTGCAGGGCTGTGAGTCTCCTCCGCAGGAGAATACAGGAGACCGCAGATGCTAGTGCCCACGATCTGAGTTCGGGCCGCTGCGGTCTCCTCGCTATATTCTCAGTACAGATGACACTTGCGACTCTAAAAGCCGCACCGCAGGTCAATGTTTGCTGAGGGCCGCACACGCACAGTGGATGGAATTTCTAGAAATCCCCTCTGCTTGTACTGTACAACCCAGTGCTCTGGATGCAGCTGAAACATACTGCCTCCAAAACGCTGCAAACACTAATTCGCACGCAGCCCTGAGGGAAAAGGGAGGAAAGGTGAGAAGTTTGGTTTTTTTTTTTGGCGTTTGTGAAGAGCGGTATAATAGGGGACAAGGATGAGGGCACAAGGATGGGCACAATACTACAAGGATGGGCACAATACTACAAGGATGGGCATGAGGATGGACACAATACTACAAGGATGGGCATAGTACTACAAGGCACAAGGATAGACAATACTACAAGGATGGGCACAATACTACAAGGATGGGCAGAATACTACAGGGCACAGGGATGAGCACAATACTACAGGGCACAAGTATGGACAATACTACAAGGATGGGCACAAAACTACAGGGCACAAGGATGGGAGACATTACTACAGGGTACAAGGATGGGCACATTACTACAGGGCACAAAGATGGGCAAATTACTCAAGGTACAAGGGAGGGGAGGGGCACATTACTATAGGGCACAAGGATGGGAGACTTTACTACAGGGGACAAGATGGGGACATTACTACAGGGGACAAGGATGGGGGACACTGCTACCAGTATGGGGGATATAACTACAGGACAGAAGGATGTGCATATTATACAGGACACAAACGGGACATTACTACAGGATGCGACATTACCACAGGATGGGGGACATTACTAAAAGATGTTGGATAAGATGACTGTATGATGCTGCTAATTGTAAAACAATATTAGAAGGGGATTAAATGTAAAAGAAAATATTTAAAATAAAGCATGACTTTTTTGCCAAAATTATCTTTTATGGGGGCGTGGCCAGCAGCACATGGAGACAGAAGCACAGTAACTCTGCTCCTGTGCTTACCGGCTCCATACAGCGGCACAAAGCATTCATTTGAGCTAGCTCGAGTCCTATTTGGAGGCTAAAGACCCCAGGAAAGCAGGGGTATGAAGGAGGTACGGCGCGGCCGTGGCAGAGGGAGGAAAAGCCCCTAAAGCTTACCCAATTCTATCCAACAGCAGATGGATTCCAAGATGGTGCTGGAAGATCACAGCATGGCCTGACAGCATCTAAGAATACTACCCCCCCCCCCACCCCCTTCCCCGCAGGCTGAGTGAGTCAGAAGCTACAGGCAGAATGAGTCACAATCAAAGACCACTGTGGGGGGCACTGCCGATTGTCAGTGCAAGATAAGGATGAATCAGACCAGAACAATGGGGAGCAGCCGGGGGAGGCGAAGTCGGCCTTGAATTTTTAAATCCAACCCCCCCCCCCCCCCCCCACAGAAGGCTCACAGGCCTCAGGCTGTAGCACAGGGAGAGACAACCAGGATCCTGGTGAACATTCCTCAGAGCCACTGACAGAATATACTATGAGGAAACTCATGGCAGAGCTAATGGCTTCCTTTACAAGGGACATGCAAAGTGTACTCAAGTCTATGCAAAGAGATATCGCAGCAATAGGGGACTACACATCCCATCTAGAGGACAAGATGGCAGAACTAACAACTGCACACAGTGAGGTGGTGGACTCTGTGGTATCTATGGATGAAGAATTGGATGCCATGAAGCTTAAAATAGTTGATATGAAAGATTGATCGCGCCGAAATAATGTCAGACTGAGTAGCATCACAGAATCTGTTAAAACAGACTAGCTTGAAGAACTCCTCACAGATTACTTCTCATGCCTGCTACCAGACGCTACACAAAAAAAAAAAAAAATTGCCTTCCTCGACCCCCAGAGATGTCATAATGAGAATTCACTTTTTTCATAAAAAAGAGAAATTAATGGAAGCAGCCCGCAATCCACCCTCACTGCCAGAGCGATTCCAAGGCATTGCTATATTTACTGACCTATTAGCAGTCACTCTAGCCCGCAGAAGAGCCTTCATAAACAGTACAAAAATTCTCAGAGAACAACATTCCATACAAATGGGGCTTTCCAGTGAAATTAAAAAAAGCAGGGCAAGCACGTGGCATGCAACCCGGAACAAGCTCTTCAATTATGCAAGGAATGGAACCTACTTACCCCCTCCAAGGAACATCAAGATGGATCCTCACCACCACGCCATATTCCAGAAGAATGGTCTAAGGGGTGCTTCACACACAGCGAGCTCGCTGCCGAGATCGCTGCTGAGTCACGGTTTTTGTGACGCAGCAGTGACCTCATTAGCGATCTCGCTGTGTGTGACACTGAGCAGCGATCTGGCCCCTGCTGCGAGATCGCTGCTCGTTACACACAGCCCTGGTTCGTTTTCTTCAAAGCCGCTCTCCTGCTGTGACACACAGATCGCTGTGTGTGACAGCAAGAGAGCGACAAATGAAGCGAGCAGGGAGCAGGAGCCGGCGTCTGACAGCTGAGGTAAGCTGTATCCAAGATAAACATCGGGTAACCAAGGTGGTTACCCGATATTTACCTTAGTTACCAGCATCTGCAGCTCTCACGCTGCCTGTGCTGCCGGCTCCGGCTCTCTGCACATGTAGCTGCTGTACACATCGGGTTAATTAACCCGATGTGTACAGCAGCTAGGAGAGCAAGGAGCCAGCGCTAAGCAGTGTGCGCGGCTCCCTGCTCTCTGCACATGTAGCTGCATTACACATCGGGTTAATTAACCCGATGTGTACTGTAGCTATGGTAGGAGAGCAAGGAGCCAGCGCTCAGTGTGCGCGGCTCCCTGCTCCCTGCACACACAGCTGTGCGCTGGTAACTAATGTAAACATCGGGTAACCATACCCGATGTTTACCTTAGTTACCAGTCTCCGCAGCTTCCAGACGGCAGCTCCGTGCAAGCGCAGCGTCGCTTGCACGTCGCTGCTGGCTGGGGGCTGGTCGCTGGTGAGATCTGCCTGTTTGACAGCTCACCAGCGACCATGTAGCGATGCAGCAGCGATCCTGACCAGGTCAGATCGCTGGTCGGATCGCTGCTGCATCGCTAAGTGTGAAGGTACCCTAAAGGCTAAGGGGTGCTTCACACACAGCGAGCTCGCTGCCGAGATCGCTGCTGAGTCACGCTTTTTGTGACGCAGCAGTGACCTCATTAGCGATCTCGCTGTGTGTGACAATGAGCAGCGATCTGGCCCCTGCTGCGAGATCGCTGCTCGTTACACACAGCCCTGGTTCGTTTTCTTCAAAGCCGCTCTCCTGCTGTGACACACAGATCGCTGTGTGTGACAGCAAGAGAGCGACAAATGAAGCGAGCAGGGAGCAGGAGCCGGCGTCTGACAGCTGAGGTAAGCTGTATCCAAGATAAACATCGGGTAACCAAGGTGGTTACCCGATATTTACCTTAGTTACCAGCCTCTGCAGCTCTCACTCTGCCTGTGCTGCCGGCTCCGGCTCTCTGCACATGTAGCTGCTGTACACATCGGGTTAATTAACCCGATGTGTACAGCAGCTAGGAGAGCAAGGAGCCAGCGCTAAGCAGTGTGCGCGGCTCCCTGCTCTCTGCACATGTAGCTGCATTACACATCGGGTTAATTAACCCGATGTGTACTGTAGCTAGGAGAGCAAGGAGCCAGCGCTCAGTGTGCGCGGCTCCCTGCTCCCTGCTCACACTGGTAACTAATGTAAACATCGGGTAACCATACCCGATGTTTACCTTAGTTACCAGTCTCCGCAGCTTCCAGACGGCGGCTCCGTGCAAGCGCAGCGTCGCTTGCACGTCGCTGCTGGCTGGGGGCTGTTCACTGGTCGCTGGTGAGATCTGCCTGTTTGACAGCTCACCAGCGACCATGTAGCGATGCAGCAGCGATCCTGACCAGGTCAGATCGCTGGTCGGATCGCTGCTGCATCGCTAAGTGTGAAGGTACCCTTAAGCTGGTGTCACACACAGCGACAACGACAACGACGTCGCTGCTACGTCACCATTTTCTGTGACGTTGCAGCGACGTCCCGTCGCTGTCGCTGTGTGTGACATCCAGCAACGACCTGGCCCCTGCTGTGAGGTCGCCGGTCGTTGCTGAATGTCCAGCTTCATTTTTTGGTCGTCACTCTCCCGCTGTGACACACACATCGCTGTGTGTGACAGCGAGAGAGCGACGAAATGAAGCGATCAGGAGCCGGCACTGGCAGCTGCGGTAAGCTGTAACCAGCGTAAACATCGGGTAACCAAGGGAAGACCTTTCCCTGGTTACCCGATGTTTACGCTGGTTACCAGCCTCCGCTCTTGCTGCCAGTGCCGGCTCCTGCACTGTGACATGTGGCTGCAGTATGCATCGGGTAATTAACCCGATGTATACTGTAGCAAGGAGAGCAAGGAGCCAGCGCTAAGCAGTGCGCGCGGCTCCCTGCTCTCTGAACTGTGACATGTAGCAGCAGCACACATCGGGTTAATTAACCCGATGTGTGCTGCAGGAGAGCAAGGAGCCAGCGCTAAGCGCGGCTCCCTGCTCTCTGAACTGTGACATGTAGCTGCAGCACACATCGGGTTAATTAACCCGATGTGTGCTGCAGGAGAGCAAGGAGCCAGCGCTAAGCGCGGCTCCCTGCTCTCTGAACATGTAGCACAGCGACCTTATGATCGCTGCTTCTGCTGTGTTTGACAGCTAAGCAGCGATCATAACAGCGACTTACAAGGTCGCTGTTACGTCACAGAAAATGGTGACGTAACAGCGACGTCGTTGTCGCTGTCGTTTAGTGTGAACCCAGCATAAGTCTGATGCTAACTAGTCACAATAAGGATATTGTGTGACTCATTAAGTAAAGAGACTGCTCAAGATTCCAGATAAGATGCAGTGACTGTCTTTGGTTAACCATGTCATCTGCCCCTTCATGCCCTATCTAAATCAGTCTTTATTTTTTCTTCAAACCCTCCTTTTGGGACTTTTGAAGATAGGAGCCGACCCTGGCACGGATCCCGATACCTCCAGGCACCTGGGTCTGAATATGGACCTCTTCATCTTGCCCCTCAGAACTCCCTTGAACTTTAATTTTCTTTTTTCACTCATTGATTTTTCTGATTTTCCTTTTGGCCTGAAACACACTTCCGCAGAAAAAAACATACGTGTCTCCCGTTCCGTTTTTCGGGTCCGTGTTCCATTTTTTTTATGGGCGTTTCTCCGGTACATGACATCTGTGTGATGACGTATACTTGCCGTGTGTACGTGTGGAATGTCCGTGTATGCGTACGTGTCATGTCCGTGTGGTATCCGTATGTGTTGATCTGTGTGTGTTGTAAAATGTCGATGCTACATAACCGCTGACAGCCGACACAGACAGAGACAAGCGATGAGAATTGTCATACCACGGCTTTGTCTGTGTGTGGCGTCCTGATTAGCGGTCACCTCACCCGTGATGGAATCACCGGTGTCTGCTAATCCCCTGAGTAACTGAAGTTAGCGGCGACATTTGCGCTGCCGTCACGTAGGTTATCTGCGGCGTCACCCACCTGACACCACAACTCACCTGTGACTTCTTCGCTGATCGCGCAGCTCACTTCAGACACTTGGGTGACTCGCAGTCACAAGGGGAGGATCCAGTGGTGGCCGCGAGTAACCTGAGTGACGTCATTGGTGATCGCGCGGCTCACTTAAGTTGCTGCTTGGAGGTTATGGAGAGCGGTCATTGTGTGTGGCCGCTCCTGTCACCTTCATGTAGCAGAGCTGAGAGCGTCGTGGGACATCCATGGATTACGGCGGACCTGGATGCGTTTTTTAGTTTTATTAATTTGGTGATCGAGGGTGTTTGTTTGTTTTAAATTATTCTCAATAAAGGTTTTTTGAATGTGTGTTTATTTAATTTTAATAACAGGTTAAACATGGCAGTTATCTTGGGGAGACGGCTGCCATAATTAACCTAGGACTTAGTGGAAGCTATGGGCTGCTGCCATTAACTCCTTATTACCCCAATTGCCACCACACCAGGGCAATTCGGGAAGAGTCGGGTAGAGTCCCGGAAATGTCGCATCTAATGGATGCGGCTTTTCCGGGCGGCTGCTGGCTGATATTGTCAGGGTGGTGGGCTCCCCATAATGTGGGGCTCCCCATCCTGAGAATACCAGCCTTCAGCCGTGTCACTTTACCATGGCTGGTATCAAAAATGGGGGGGTTATTTATTTTACTGCACAATATAGACACTCCCACCGGATGCAGTGATTGGTTACATTCAGACACGCCCCCACGCTGAGTGACAGCTGTCTCACTGCAACCAATCATAGGCGCCGATGGGTGGGGGAAGCAGGGAATAGTAGATTGAATAATGAGCGGTCGGCATTTTCAAAATAATTGAAGCCGCGTATCTTTTGCACAACTGTTCATCGCCGTGCTGGTGATCGGGGATCGGTAAGTAATGGACAGGGGGAGATACAGACTGACCGACAAAGGGATATTGACTGACAACCACAGAAAATAAGGTAAATTGACTGACAAATTAAAAATAGATTGACCGACATCGCTAACTAAAAAACGCACACGGACAGTACGTGTAGCACACAGATATGCTACGTGTGCCGTTAGTGCAGGCACGGACCCATTGACTTTAGTAGGTCTGTGCCTGCGTGATGCCGGCGAAAAACGGACATGTCGACCGTGTGGGAATAGGTACACACGCACAAACGCACGTTCCATGTGTTTTTACGTGTGTGTGCCTGCTACTGTCGCGGGCGGAGGGGACGCGCTCGCCACGCTCGGGTCCGGGGCTTCTGCTGCTGCTACTCGGTGGCTCGAGCGATGGGCCAGACTCGGGGACTCGAGCAGCTCTCCTCACCCGTGAGTGAAAAGGGATGGTTTGTTTGGGGAGAGAGTTCGTGACGCCACCCACGGGATGTGGTGATGATGGCACCACCGCTGCTGATGACGGGGATCCCGGGAGAGTTGGTAGGGAGCAGCTAGGATGTTGTCCCCTCCGTGGGTAGGGGGTCGGTGCTCCCGGGGCCCGGTGATGTAATGGGGAGGCTGGATGGCCGGGGTGCAGGGTTGCAGGGACAGCGCGGTGCCGGACGGCACTGGTGTACTCACTTAGACAATCAATGACAGAGTCTCTGGTAAACCAAACGGCCGGATGGACGGGTCCCACAGCCGGCTGCAGTGTTGTTGTACTCTCCCCGGACGGCTGATGGTGGCTGTCTTTCCCTGCACCTGTCTAAACTGTGTTGACTCCGATGGTTTCCCAACGGTAGTCTGCTCCCCGGCGTATAGGTACCGTAGGAGCCCTTTTGCCCGCAGGCGCTGGCCCTTGGATCTCTAGCCTGTGGCGGTGGCTGTATATCCTCACGGTGTGGACTGTTGCCTTCTGTCGGGACTTGGTTGTTCGGAAACCCCTGGGGTTCCTGTCACACTCGGATTTGACTATTGTCGGTGGCTCCAAGCCTGGTCTGGGTCCGATGGCCCTGCCTGTGTGCTTAGCTTCACTCTGCTCTCCGGTTCGGCACCGGTGGGCCACCGTCCAACCCCAGTCCTACGGTTCCACAGAGTTCCGCTAACTCCTGCAGACGGCCACCACCGTCTGCCAACCTTGCTGTCAGTGCCTGGGCTCCTACCCAGACACACGCAGTTTGTGACCTCTCACTTTCACCTCCTAAACTGATCTACTGCTTTTCCCGCCTCCAGGCTTGTGAACTCCTCGGTGGGTGGGGCCAACCGCCTGGCTCCGCCCCACCTGGTGTGGACATCAGACCCTGGAGGGAGGTAACAAGGGTTTTTGTCTGACTGTTGTAACTGCCTAGGGTGGGGGTGTGTATGTTATGTCTGTGACTACCTGGCTAGTCCAGGGCGTCACACTACCATAGGGTAGCATTGGTCTACGTGTCTCCATGCCGCCAGTATGTGCAAAAACGTACCAAACACGTACCGGCGGCACGGATGTGTGTCGGAGGCCTTTGAGCTTTCTCGTTTGGGATCACTGGGTGCTTTTGTAGGTTTTTTTCTCAGCACCATGTTTAAATTTGGGTGAAGGGCTCAGCCAGCCCCAGTTAGTGCCCTGTATTGTAGCTCAATCAATTGAGCTAGGTTTACTTGTTTCTTTGTTAGTTTCTCAATCTGAAAAAAAAAAAAAATCTGATGCAACATGATCTATGTAACAAGCAGCAATATTATCGGAGGATGGACGTGTACACAAGTGGTCTAGTTACTCATACTGGAGTATGTAAGCGAAGATATTTTCCTGCAATTAATCTCTATTTGGCTTACCTTCCCAAAGGTTGGGATAAGGTACTCAATGCAGCCCATGGCAACTCTGTAAATTTTCTCGATGGTGATTAGATTCATGTCCATTAATGCTAAAGGGTTAAATTCACCATTTAAGAGATCAGAACTCTGGAAGGAGGCACTCCACATGAACACGGATGTGTTAGACTGCTTTCACACATCAGGTTTTTGCTGTGCGGCACAATCCGACGCTTTTCCGCCGGGTGCGGTTTTTCCTCATAGACTTTTATTAGCGCCGGATTGTGCCGCATGTACTCGCGTTTGATCCGGTTTTTGCCGGTTGCTGCAAAAATCGTCCCTCTGGCGGGCGCACAGGACGCAGAGAACCTTTTTTGCCAGCGGCAAAAAACTGCATAGCGCCGCATGCGGCGCTGTGTGACATGGTGCATAATGAAAGTCTATGCACGCCGAATCCGGTGGCATGCATCAAACGCTGGAAGCATGTACCGGATTCAGTTTTTACTTCTGAGCATACCCAGAAGTGAGATAAATTCATTGCTTGTCAGAAAATATCTCTCTCTTGCCTAAGAAAATCGGTGCGAGTAGAGTGCGATAAAACATCGCATTCCACTCGCACCAATTCTAGCCTGTGTGTCTGCACACGAGCGATTATTTTCTCAGCCCTAATCGGACCGAGAAAACAATCGCAGCATGCTGTGATTGTAATGCGAGACTCTTTCTCTCGCACCCATTCAAGTGAATGGGGCGAGAGAAAAATCGCACTGCACTCGCAGTACTCCGGTGTACCGCGTGTGCAGAGCGAGACTTGCAATAGCCGGCTACGGAGGAGAGAGGGGGATAAATAAATCCCTCCCTCCCGCAGCTGTGGTCCGCTCGCACAGTCGGACCGCACTCAGATGCAGGGACACTAGCATGACACTCGGCTCCTGCTGTGCTGCCAGCACGAGCAGAGTGTCATGCGAGCATCGCAGTAGTGCCCCGTGTGGCCCCAGCCTCTCTCTCTCACACTCACTGACTCATTCACTCACTCTCACCCACTTAGGCTGCTTTCACACTACGTCTTTTTAACATGCGTCCTGAACGTTTTTTTGCTGCAAAAGCGGATCCTGCTTTTACAGCAAAAAACACATGCAAACGCATGTGTTACTTTGCAGGATCCTGTCACTGGATGTTTAGGGGCGGGCATTGGAGTCATGTGATCGGGAGTGATGGGAACTAAACGTGCCAGACTGGGAGCCGGCTTCTTACAACTGCGGAGGTTCGTAACCAAGGTAAACATCGGGTATACTTGCTTGGATACCCGATATTTACTTTGATTACGAGCGTCTGCAGCTGCTAGGAGCCGGGCTCCCTGCACACGTAACCAACGTAAACATCGGGTAACTAAGATAAGTGGTTACCCGATATTTACCTTGGTTACGAGTGTCCGCAGCTCTCAGGTGGAGGAGAGGGAGGGGGAGAGACAGAGAGGTAGGAGAGAGAGGGACTGATCACGCGAGACTGGTTCTGGGCATGCTCAGTAGAGCAAGCAGGATCCTGCCTATCAGCATGCCAGCGTTCACATGCGTTTGCATGCTGTTTAGTCAGGATCCAGCGATTTGCAGTATTTGGACGCAGCTCAAAAACGCTACATGTAGCGTTTTTGAAAGATGTTAAAAAACTGCAAGTCGCTGGATCCTCACTATAACGCACGCAAACGCAGGTGAACGCATGTTAACGCGAGTCCATTGCAAATGCATTGAAATGAAAACGCATTTGCACTGGATCCGTTTTTGCGTTAAAAAAACGTTCAGGACGCATGTTAAAAAGACGTAGTGTGAAAGCAGCCTTACCGATCACCGACGCGGCGCTGCATGGCTGTCACACTGTTGGCGGCTTCTCCTGATTTTGAAAATGCCGGCCGCCCATTATTCAATCTCGTATTCACTGCTTTCCCCGCCCACCGGCGCCTATGATTGGTTGCAGTCAGACACACCCCCACGATGAGTGACAGCTGTCTCACTGCAACCAATCACAGCCGCCAGTGGGTGGGTCTATTTCTTGCATTAAAAAAAAATAAATTAAAAAAAAAACGGCGTGCGGTCCCCCCCAATTTTGATATCAGCCAAGATAAACTCATATGGCTGAAGGCTGGTATTCTCAGGATGGGGAGCCCCACGTTATGGGGGGCCCACCACCCTAAAAATATCAGCAAGCAGCCGCCCGGAATTGCCGCATCCATTAGATGCGACAGTCCCGGCTTATCCCGAATTGCCCTGGTGCGGTGGCAATTGGGGTAATAAGGGGTTAATCATGGCAGGCGTCTGAGACACCCCAATGATTAACCTGTAAGTGAAAGTAAATAAACACATACACCCAATAAAATACTTTAGTTGGAATAAAAGACAAAAAAAACCACCCTCTTTCACCACTTTATTAAAATCCCCAAATACCCCTCCAGGTCCGACATAATTCACAGAGGTCCCGCAACGCTTTCAGCTCTGCTACATGAAGCTGACAGGAGCGGCAGTAGAACACCGCCGCTCCTGGGAGCTCCACACAGCAACTGAAGGGAGTTGCGCTGTCAGCGGGGTCGTCACTGAGGTAGTGCCGGTGTATGTGCTGTGATGATGCGTGCGGTAGTGCAGGGGTGTGCGGTGATGATGCGTGCGGTAGTGCAGGGGTGTGCGGTGATGGTGCATGCGGAGAATTTGGTAGAGAATTTGGGGACATTACCCCCATAATAGTGTCAGCAGCAGATCCTCGCCCCATAACAGTGTGTCATGATCACATTTTTTGCTTAAAGTTTTATTTTCCTATTTTCCTTCTCTAAAACCAGGGTGCGTCTTATGGTCCGGTACGTCTTATAGTCCGAAAAATACGGTATATACTTAACAAAAAAGTGCAGGTTTGTTATAATCAAGCAAAAAATGTTCACAATAGTGATCCAACGGCGTATAGAAAAACATGGAATCAATAAAAATGTCACTTTGTCCTGCACGGAATGCGGCCCCTCTCAATTTTTTTTTCTATGTGCGGATATTTCCCCAGCTGAGTTTGAGACCCCTGCCTTAGGGCGGCTTTGCACGTTGCAACATCGCACGTGCGATGTCGGTGGGGTCAAATCGAAAGTGACGCACATTCAGCGTCACTTTCGACATCGTTGTGTGTAAATTCTAGATGATACGATAAACGAGCGCAAAAGCGTCGTTATCGTATCATCGTTGCAAGCTCCGACTTTTCCATAATTTTGCTGCAGTGATGGTACGATGCTGTTCCTCGTTCCTGTGGCAGCACACATCGCTGTGTTGCGCCGCATGAGCGAGGAACTTCACCTTACCTGCCGCCGGCGGCTCTACGGAAGGAAGAAGGTGGGCGGGATGTTTACATCTTGCTCATCTACGCCGCTATTGGCCGCCTGCCGTGTGACGTCGCTATGACTCCGCACGACCCGCCCCCTTAGGAAGGAGGCGGGTCGCCGGCCAGAGCGACGGTCGCAGGGCAGGTAAGTGCATGTGAAACTGGCGTAGCGATAATTTTCGCTACGCCAGCTATCACAAGATATCGTACCTGCGACGGGGGCGGGGACTATCGCGTGCGACATCGCAGCATCGGCTTGCGATGTCGCAACGTGCAAAGCCCGCCTTAGACCCAAAAGTGCTTCACAGAATTTTATGTTGAGCTTTGAAAGTGATAAAATAAATTTTTAACACAAAATGTTGCTTTAACCCCAAATCTTTCATTTTCACAAGGGTAACAAGAGAAAATGCACTGTAGAATTGTTGTGCAATTTCAACTGAGTACACCAATACCCACATGTGACTGTACAGTTTTATTTTGCCACAAGGCAGGGCTCAGGAGGAAAGGACCGCAATTTGACTTTTGGAGCAAAGATTATCCTAGAATAGTTTACGGACTCCATTTGCAAAGCCCCTAAGTGTCAGAACAGCAGAAACCACATCAAATGACCACATTTTGGAAAGTACACCCATTTGGGACTAGGAGTGTAGTGACATTTTGTTCTCTGGAAATAGCACATGTAATGCTCAATACATTGTAGTTCCTGAAAATTGTGCTCTCCGTAAATTAAGCAGACTTTCGTCACTACAATGCTGTACATGTGGCATGTGGACATTAACTGTGGCTTTGGCACATTGTGGTGCTCAGAGTGGGTAGGGGCATTAGGATTTGGGGGCGCAGAATTTGCTAATTTTCTTTTTTGGGGGGAGTCATAGCGCTTTTTCAGAACCTTCCGTTAACAGGTGACGGATGTGAGTGAGACTTATTATTTCTGGGTTGAGTGCTACTTGGTGACAATTTGAGGTACAGAACATTTTTGCTCAGTTCACATTTATTCTGTGTTCTATGCTGAGCTTTTACATCAGGGTTTTTATTTACATCTCCGAAAAACATGATTTAGGTGAAATCTCTGATGGATCCACTCACTCATAAGGCAAAGTTACTCCAGGCTCCGTTTGGCCTCTGTTCAGAGATGTTCGTCTGTTCAAAACTGTTGTCGACTCCACTTTTGTGCACATCTAAAAAGATGGACACTGACGCACCACAGGCCAGACAGGAGCTGAAAGTGACTCCTTCTGCCTCATTACATTTAATTTTCTGTTGGAAATTTTATCTGAATCATATTTTTCTAGGTTTTACACAAACCCCGATGTAAGCGCTCAGCATAAAATGCAGAATTAATGTGAGCTGAGCCTTTGGGAGGCAGAATAAACAAATCAACAGCAGTTGAAAAATTGGTTTTATTACTATTTTTTTCTGTGGTTCATCTTGCAGTATAAATGATACCGCAACTTTATTATTAAATTCAGTATGATTACAGCAGTACCACATTTATATTGTTTTTTATATGTTGCCGCTTTAACATCATAAACATTTTTATTAAAAAAATTTTGCATTGCTGCAGCTTTATTATTTTTGCTGATGAAGCAGTATGGCTGATTGTTTATTGCAAGAGAAGATGATGTTTTTAGCGATAGGATTTTTATTTAAATGTGCGTTTTATATCGCAATTTATTTCACTTTTTTGTCAGCTTTATGATAAAAAGACAGTTTTTCCTATGTTGTTTAACTTTTTTTTTTTACCGTGTTCACAGAATGCGTTAACTAATGTGACAGTTTTATAGATTGGGTTGTTACGGATGTGGCAATATCAATTATGTGTGCTTTTTTTTTAACATAAATATTACATGTTTATTGGTGGAATTTTATTTTTTGTTCTATATTTTCTGATTTGTTAAAAAATATTTTAAATTTTTTTTTTTAAACTTTTTTTTACATAGTCCCTATATGGAACTTATTAACTTTTATCGCCCTGATTGCTGATATAATGTATTGCAATGCACCAGCATTACAATACATTATATCTGTCAATGCTGCACTGACAGGAAGCCTTTTAAACCATGATCCCAGAATAATCTACAATGCCTTCCTATAGCTGAGTGATCCGGAGCTCATCATGATGACCTCGGATCACCAAAGCAACGATCAAGCCTTCATGATGACGTCGCGGGGGCATCGGTTGGGCGAGAGAGGGAACACCGCCCCCTAAATGCTGCGATCGATATCTAGTACAGCATTTAGGGGGTTAAACAGCCAGGGATGGTGCAGGAACCATCCTTGGATTTGAGAGTTGGAGCTCGGCTGTCACGTAAGCCAAGATCCCAGCAGATATCACATCAGCACAGTTCCTGCACCAGGACAAACCGTTATGTCCAAGGTCAAGACGTCCCCGCCAAATATTAACCCCTTCAGCCCCCGGGCACTTTCCGTTTTTGCGTTTTTGTTTTTTGCTCCCCTTCTTTCGAGAGCCGTAACTTTTTTTATTTTTCCGTCAATCTTGCCATATGAGGGCTTGTTTTTTGCGGGACGAGTTGTACTTTTAAATGAAACCATAAGTTTTACCATATGGTGTACTGGAAAACAGCAAAAAAATTCCAAGTGTGGAAAAACTGCAAAAAAAGTGTGATGGCACAATAGTTTTTGGGATGTTTTATTCACCATGTTCACTATATGGTAAAACTGATGTGTGCGTATGATGCCTGAGGTCGGTGTGAGTTTGTAGACACAAAACATGTATAGGTTTACTTGTATCTAAGGGGTTAAAAAAATTCACAAGTTTGTCCAATAAAAGTGGCGTACGTTTTGCGCCATGTTCCGAAACCCATAGCGTTCTCATTTTTTGGGATCTATGGCTGAGTGACGCCTTATTTTTTGCGTCTCGAGCGGACGTTTCTAACGGTACCATTTTTGCGCAGATGCTACGTTTTGATCGCCTGTTATTGCATTTTGCGTAAAACGTAATTTTGGGGTTTGGAATTTTTTTGCCACTACGCCGTTTACCAATCAGATTAATTGATTTTATATTTTGATCGGGCATTTCTGAACGCGGCAATACCAAATGTGTATTTATTTATTTTTTAACCTTTTCATTTTCAATGGGGTGAAAGGGGGGTGATTTGAACTTTTAGGTTTTTTTTTTTATTATTTTTTAAAACTTTTTTTTTTTTTTAATTTACTAGTCTCCCTAGGGGGCTATAGCGATCAGCAATCCGATCGCTCTGCCCTATCTGCTGATCACAGCTATACAGCTGTAAACAGCAGATACGGTCACTTCCTGATTCATTCGGCTCCGGGCCGAGTGAAAACGAAAGGGACTCGTCATAGCTGCAGGCGTCATCACATAACCCTGAGCTACCATGGCAACCACCGGAAGTCACGTGATTTCCGGTGGGGGCGGCGGTAAGTGAAAATCCTGACCGCGCGTATATATATCTCGCTGCCAGACTTTGGCAGCGAGATGTAAGGGGTTAATGTTACGGGTGGAATGCGATTCCACTCGTAACATGCAGGCACACTTGTCAGCTGTTGAAAACAGCTGATATGTGCGCCGATCGCCGCAACCTGCCCGCGGCCGGGGCAGAGCTTAACCTCATACAATCCATGACGGGTAGATCCGTCAAAGGTCATGAAGGGGTTAAGTACCATTTATGTCCAGGGTCACGAAGGGGTAATCTTTTTCTAAGAGGATTTCATAAATCTCATGATGGCCCAAACAAATGAAAACACCCATTAATTTTTTTCCCAAAGCCCCACTTCATCAATTGCTAATTGGACCCCGTTAAATGTGGTAGAAATTATGAAATTTTGGGGCCTTGTGCTTTACATGGGAATACTTCAGAAGCCAGTACTTTGCCAATATAAAATATCAGCACTTCTATATATCACTTCAATTTTTTTGCATAGCTATAACCCAGACAAGCTTTGAGGCTATGCTTAAATTTTTGTATTATAATGATAATGCGGTTTCCACAGCAAAATGACTCCATCTTTGATTATTTAAAATTAGGCAGGTCATTGAACACTTCAGAAAAATTTACTGAGGTCTATATCCTCCAAAGGGACAGCTGATGAGTCTCTAAAACACTTCAAGGGAAGGATTAAAGGGAACCTGTCAGCAGAAATTTTGCACAAAACCTAAAAGATTCCCCTTCTGCTGCTCCTGGGCTGCATTCTAGCATAGTTCCTATTGTTATTGTGCCCCCTTTTAGACCAAAATAAATACTTTATAAAGTGGTACCTTTTCCTATGCAAATCTTGTTCATCGTACACTGGGGCGGGCTGTCTGGTGTTCGTTATCCTGCTTCCTGCTGCTTTACGCCGTCCCCCGCTCAATTTCATACTTCAGGACGCCGCCTAGTGCGCCTGAAGTCTCGCGCATGCACCGTGCCACTCTGGCGGGACTGCACAGTGTGACCGCTGGTGACGTGTTGCGCAGGCGTGAGATTATGGGCGGCGCTCTGATTTTCATTAGCAAGTACCCGCCCATAATCTTGTGCCCGCGCTTTCCCCTCTGCGTCCACCGTTCTGCGCAAGCGCTGGCCAGATGAATCCACGTCACCTCTTACCAAGATGGGAAAGAGGTGACATGGGGTCATCTGGCCAGCGCTTGCGCAGAACGGTCGAGTCAGAGGGGAAAGCACGGGCACGAGATTATGGGCGGGTACTTGCTGATGAAAATCACAGCGCCGCCCATAATCTCACGCCCGCGCAAAACATCACCAGCGGTCACACTGTGCACAGTGCACAGTCCCGCTAGAGTGGCACAGCACATGCGTGAGACCTCGGGCGCACTGGGCGGCGTCCAAGTATGAAATTGAGCGATGGGGGACGGCGTAAAGCAGCAGGAGGCAGGATAACAGACAGCAGACAGCCCGCCCCCGTGTACGATTAACAATAGGAAAAGGTACCACTTTATAATGTATTTATTTTGGTCTAAAAGGGGGCACAATAACAATAGGAACCATGCTACAATGCAGCCCAGGAGCTGCAATAGGGGAATCTTTTAGGTTTAGTGCAAAGTTTCTGCTGACAGGTTCCCTTTAAATTCCAGCAATACCTACCCAGTAAGGGTTAAAAAGAAAGGAATCAAAATAAACAAACTGTGATAGTATCTTCCAGGGCTGTAGAGTCGGAGTTCATTTTGGTGGAGTCAGAGTCGGTATAAAATGGACCGACTCCGACTCCTAAAATATATAATAAATTGAGGACAGTAGTTCAATGCAGAATGTGCTGAATATTTTTTCATCGGAATTTGGGAAAGTTATCGAATGTCCTATAAATGGCTGTTCTATTCCTGATCTAAAGCGGGCTTTACACGCTGCGACATCGCTAGCCGATGCTAGCGATGGCGAGCGTGATAGCACCCGCCCCTATCGTTATGCCGATATATGGTGATCGCTACGGCAGCGTCACACGCACTTACCTGGTCGTCGTCGCTGTGACTGCCGAACAATCCCTCCCTCAATGGGGAGGGACGTTCGGCATCACAGCGACGTCACCGCGACGTCACTAAGCGGCTGGCCAATCAAAGCGGAGGGGCGGAGATGAGCGGGACGAACATCCCGCCCACCTCCTTCCTTCCTCATTGCTGGCATGTGGCAGGTAAGGAGAAGTTCCTCGTTCCTGCGGCGTCACATTCGCACACAGCGTTTTTGCTGCATTTTTTGAGAGTACGTTTTTTAGCTGCAAAAGCAGATCAGCTTTTTAAAAAACCGCATCACTTGAAAGGTTTTTGAGCTCATAGATAATGTTTTCAATAGCAGAAGATTAGAAAAACACCACACAAAATGACATGCTCAGTGTGGCTTGAGATGTTCCACCAGCCCAGGGGGTTGCACAGACACTTCAAATAAAGGGGACGTATTTGTACGGGATTTGCCGTATACTGTCTGTGACACCACCCACGGTGTATGGTGATGTGTAGCACCACCACTGCTGCTGTTGGGTACCCCGGGTGCGATGTGATGGCAGCTTGATGTTAACCCCTCCGTGGGTAGGGATGGATGCCCCGGGGCCCAATGTCTCTGTGCTAAGGGTGATGATTGCAGGGGCCGGCGCGCCCGGTCAGACCGGGGGTTGTTAGCTTAGTCACAATTAAAGAATTCAGACGAGTCCACTGGTAAACCAAGGTGACGGTGGCCGGCCGCCGCTGCCGGGTGCATTCAGGTCCCACGCCTGGGCTGGCTGTCTGTATCACTTCTCCCTGCACTGTTGTGAGTTCTCTTTGGGCTTTCCGGTATGAAACACGGAAGCCCGCTCCCAGAACTATGGGTGGGAGCCGTGCCCGCTGACACTGGCTCTTGGGATCTACCGGGCCCTAGCGTATGCCCTATACCCCGCGGTGAGCTGTTGTCTGCTTTTTGGGACTTTTGGTGGGACAGGACCTATAATCCTGCCCTCAATTGGTTAATTAGTTAGGCCGTCTGTTCCGGTTCTGGTTTCAGGGTCCAAGTACCCCCTTTGTGCACGGTTTCCGGGTCGGTTCTCTGGTGTCAGTATCGGCGGGCTCCAACCCTATCCCGGTCCACCTCGGATCTACGGCAGCCGTCTTCCCGTCTCCTGCAGACACAGACCACCGTCTGCCACCTAGCCAGCACGCCGGGGCTCCAACCCCGATGCCTTTGCTCACTGAACTTCAACTCCTCACTACTCCACTCTTCTCCACTTCAGACTTGAACCTCAACTCAGCTTAAACTCGAACTTAAAACTACTTCTTTTCCCGCCCCGGGTTCTCTAGACCCCTAGGTGGGCGTTTCTCATCCGCCTGGTTCGGGACACTGGTGTGTCTGTCCTACCCTAAGGGGGGTGGCTAGGGTTTCAGGTCAGCTGGTGTAACCCTTTGTGGGAAGGTGTTGTGCGGGGGCCTAGACTGTGTGACTACCTGGTGTGCCAGGGTGTCACATTCCCCCTTGGTTGAATAAAGACCGTCCGCGGGCTGTCCGACCACCACTGTTTATTAAACAGGAACTGTAAGAGGTCGTGGCCTAGCTCAGTATGTGAGTGGAAGCAGATCCTGTAGCTCCTGCCAAGCATCTAGAAAATCACTAGGGGAGAAAACCAAAAAAACACTCTCAGAAGTCACAGGCTGCAGCTGGACGACCCTCTGTCCCCCCCCTGACCTGATTGCATTGCTTACTGGCACAGATATGACAAGGAGGGGGCCGAAAAAGCAGGTGGGAGAAGTGGAGGAGCAGAATCAAGATGGTGCCGTGGGCAGCATGGAGAAGAGAAAAGATAATGGTGCAGACGCTGAGGAGACCAGAAGACAGGCTGCAACAAGGCTGGAGCGTTTTGCCAGGCAGGAGAGCGGTGCCCATCACAGAGAGACAGTGAGAGGTGAGCTGCAGATGAATATGGGACTTGCAGACAGCATGGTGCTGAGTGAAGGAGGGGGGAGGGGTGAGAGCAGCGAGGGAGCTCAGGCCTGCATGGCAGAGACAAATCCCAGATCTCAGGCAGCACAGCTAGGAGAGCTGGCAGGCACACAGAATATCCCTGAAGAGCCCACACTGAGAGACATCCTCACAGCAGTAATGCTCTGCAGAGCATCTATTACTGAGGTGACCCTGCAGCTGGGGAGCCTGAGAGAAGACATGGCATCCATGCGGCACAAGCTTCATGAAGTGAAAGAGAGAACAGGAGAAGTTGAGCAAAGACTCAGTATCACGGAGGACCACATGGCAGGATCTGACAGAGACGGGCAGCGTGCAGCACAGCAAATAGCAGCACTCCTAGCAAAAACGGATGACCTTGAAAATAGATCAAGGCGTAACAACCTGAGAATAATTGGCATTCCAGAGAAAGTGGAAGGTACATCCCCAACTGAATTTTTTGAGGAATGGCTGAAAAGTAAAATTGGATCTGAGCATCTCACCCCTCTATATGCGGTGGAATGAGCCCATAGGGTTTCCACCCGCCCCCTGCCTCCTGGACACCCACCGCGACCTGTCCTGGCCAAAATACTGCACTACAGAGACCGGGATAATATCCTGAAGCATGCCAGAGGACACCCGGACCTGATCATCAATGGCTCCAAGATATCCACTTTTCCAGATTACTCCATAGAAGTGCAAAAGCAAAGAGCCAAGTTCATTGACATCAAGAGAAGGCTGAGACAACTGAATCTGGTATACTCCATGATGTACTGGGCGAAACTCAGAGTGGTAGCTGGAGGAATAGTGCACTTTTTCCTGGATACTAAGGAAGCGCTAAGATGGCTGGATAGCAATGAACAACGCTTGCGGCGGGAGGGTCGTGAAGGGGAAGCTGGAGACTGACTTTTGGGGACACCCTACCTCTCATCGCATGCAGTGGTGTAGAGGAAAAATACTATGCTATGGTTGCCGGGGAGGAGTTCCTGTTTGAAAATTTTAAAAAACATTTTTTTTTTTGTTTACCTTGGCAATCTAAATTTAAATCTACATTTAATGGACTCTAGAGGAAAGGGGTCTGAAAACACCACTGAGGATGGGAGGAAATGGAATCCTGGCTATGGAAAGGGACTTTCCAACTCATACTGTACTCACAATGCATAAATATTGAATTTTTTTTCTCCCCCCCCCTCTTTTTTTTGTTTTTCTTTCTCCCCTCTCGCTCCTCTTATTCCACCCTCTGTCTTCTTCTTATACTACTTTTCTCTTTCTCTTCTTTGTTTTGCCCACTCCCCCCCCCTTTCTTTCTCCCTTTTTTCCCTTCTTCTTTCCCGTAACTTGCTTTTGTTCTTCCCCCTTAATATTAAAAAAAAAAGGGGGCATTGCGAGAATATGGCAGGACTGCAATACTGATCAGATGGACAGCCGGATATCGTGCACGACAAACAGGCGGGGTCCGCCCCTCCTTCTGGAGGTCCTGGTTCTGGTGTTATTGATGGTTGATAGGGCCCTGTCCGTCGTAAAAGAGGAAACGCTACAAAAGATGGACGCGGTATCTGGCAGACTTGCAAAGGCAAACATATGCCCTCCGTCCCTGATACAAAGGGGACTGGTGGCAACGATGTGTTACTATGATTATTGTTGTGGGGGGTGTTTATATTGGGGGGTTAGGGGGAGGGTGGGCCGGTCGACAGTCTCATTTGGCCTATTAAGGAGCTCTGGGAGAACGAGAATTTGTCAATTAATCATATGGCGGGACGCATTAAGCTAATTAGTTGGAATGTTAGGGGCTTAGCCTCTAGCATCAAAAGACAAGCAGTATTTCAATTTTTACGCACAGAAAAACCTAACCTAATTTGCTTGCAGGAAACACACATGATACCGGAGAAGCTGCATCTACTGGATAGAAGGTGGTTCAGGGTGGGGTATCATTCTACATATTCTGCATACTCCAGAGGGGCCAGTATACTAGTCCGCTCAGGCGCACGGTTTGAATTTCTAAAGGTCATCATGGATAAAGATGGGCAGTATGTATATCTTTCCTGTAGGCTGGGGACAAGAGCCGTAGTAATTATATCCCTATACATACCTCCGCGATATTGCAGCAAACTACTTCACAGTCTGATAAATTTATTGGCAGACTAAAGGGGGTTCCCTTTATGATAATGGGAGATTTTAATAATATTCCGAATTCACATTGGGACAAAGTGAGACATGAGGTACGAAAACTGGGGGGTAACTGTACACCATTCGGCAATTTACTTAAAGAAATGGCGCTGATTGACCTGTGGAGGACTCGGCATCCGGAAGTGTATCAATACTCCTGTTATTCGGCTACGTTCTCATCCCTGTCGCGCATTGATCTGGCCTTGGGCAATGAAGCAATGCAAGGTTTGGTAGTGGGTACTAAATACTTCCCCAGGACGGTATCAGATCATTCGCCCCTGTGTGTAGAAATAGACCTGGGGGAACAACAAAACCAAAATAGACCCTTATGGAAATTAAATCCCTATTGGTTACAATTAGTGGAAGAAGGGGGGGGGGGGTATTAGTGATAGTTTAAGGGAATACCTTAGGTTCAATGAAGGATCAGCATCTATTGGAATGGTTTGGGAGGCAATGAAGGCGTACTTGAGGGGATTGTATATAAGGGGTATATCTAAGGTAAAGTCGGAGGCAAGAAGGCAGAATCAGCTTGCGTTTCAGGAATTGGGGGAGGCGGAAGATGCTCTAATATCAGACCCCGCGCCAGCGGCAAAAGCTAGGATGAAGGCAGCTCAAAAGATGGTTAATAGATTGACCATACAGGCAGCGGAGAGAAAGAAAATGTTCCAAACCATGCAGTCCTTTGATAATAGGTGACCCGCCCGTTCTCCATTCTCAGTGATAGCTGCGGCACAGAGGGAATCGACATATATTGCATGGTTACAGTCAGTAGATGGGGCAGTTGTCACGGACACCTCAGGGATCCTAAAAGTACTAGAAACATTCTACTCTGATCTATACTCAGTCAAGGTGCACCCGGAGGCGGGGGAGGTGGATGAATTTCTAGGCACAGCTCAGGTGCCAGTCCTCTCAAGGGAATCTAGAGAGTTACTAGACAAGCCATTTGACTTAGAGGAGTTAGAGCTAGCTCTGAGTGATATGGCGAATGATAAGGCGCCGGGGGTAGATGGGTTTCCGGCTGAAGTATTTAAACAACATAGGGAGGTTTTACTGCCGGTGCTGCTTAAGGTATATAATTCATGTCTGAAAAGAGGAGAGCTTATGCCGTCTATGCAGGAGGCAATAATTGTGGTACTCCCTAAAGAAGGCAAAGACCCGGGTTTGCCAGACTCTTACAGACAGATTTCACTATTGACGGTAGATGTAAAGCTCCTAGCTAAGATGCTTGCAATAGGCTCACCAAAGTCATTACATCCCTAATACACCCAGATCAAGCAGGGTTTATGCCCAACAAATCCATGGCAACTAACCTTGGGACACTGTACCTGAATATGCAGATACCGGTGGAAAATAAGGGGAGGCGGGTCATTCTCTCCCTAGACGCGGCCAAAGCTTTTGACAGCGTAGAGTGGGGGTACCTATGGGCTACGATGCGATCAATGGGGTTTGGGGAAGTGTATATTAGGTGGGTGCAGCTGTTGTACTCTGCTCCTACGGCAAGAATTAGGGCAAAAGGCAGCATGTCAGATAGATTCTCTCTATAGAGGCACAAGGCAGGGGTGCCCACTGTCCCCCCCTGTTGTTTGCTATCGAACCACTGGCGGCGGTGATGCGGCGGGATCCTGGTGTAGTGGGTTAACGATATGGGAGTGTGGAGGAGAAAGTGGCCTTATATGCGGACGATTTATTATTGTTTCTGGCAGATGCAGGGAGTTCCTTGGAGGCGGTAATGAGGGTCGTATCTAACTTTGGAAGGATATCAGGGCTCACGATAAATCGGGACAAATCTGTTTTGATGCCACTAGATGAAACGCCTTCCAATGTAGTGGTGACTTGTGCTCCGGTTCAGGTGGTGTCAGAGTTTAAATATCTGGGAATTATGATATCCAATAAACTGGCTGAGTATGAACGTCTTAATCTCACCCCCCTTTTACTTAAGTTCAAACAAAAGATTCTGGCCTGGTCCTATGTGTGAGGACTACCCTCACAATTTGTTGGTATGTTTATGAAAGTTTTAAAATGCAATATTTATCTGATTTAAAAAAAAACAGGAACTGTAAAATAGAAAAAAGGGGGTAACGTAAACAAATGAACATTTTTCTTCCCTTTATGGGAGGCACATCTTGAACGTTGCAAAATCGAACGGGCCACCTTCTCATTGCACCCACCCCAAACAACCTGTTCCCTGGTGCCACCGCTAAGCACTGGTGCGCACCCCTTTCCCAAGTCCAGGAACGAGTCCGGGTGACGTCCATACAGGCCGGGTAAAAAGTTCCTTACCTGACAGTCCTTATCACGGGCCCCTAGTCTGGGGACCCCTGGCCTGGAGGTTAGCCACCAGTTGCAGTGGTGACTGGGCCTCGGCCTCCTCCACCGCAGGCCCTTCCTCCAATCGGCCTCTCCAGAGACTGTGGCAAACAACTAGAAGGTGGATGGGGTATTTACAAGGCTCAAAAGTTTTTGGGTTGGCCTGCCATTTCTCTACCGTGGTCCATTAAAACTGTAAAATTACAACGGGGTTAACTGAAATAGCCGGGAACCGCTACTGTGGCGCCCTGGACTAGCCAGGTCGTCACAGGGACTACAACACAACAGCCCCACCCCGAGATAGGCACATCAGTCAGACACAAAATCCTTGTTGCCTCCCTCCAGGGGCTGATGTCCACACCAGGTGGGGTGGAGCCAGGCTGTTGGCCCCACCCACTGAGGAGTTCACAGTCCTGGAGGCGGGAATGGAAGTCAGAACAGTTAGGGAAGGGAAAGAGTGAGGAGTAAAGTGGTAGTAGAGGAGCAATCTGACCGTGTCCGGGTACGTGGCCCGGGCACCAAGAGCAAGGTTGGCAGACGGTGGTGGCCGTCTGCAGGAGAGGCAGATCAACGCGGAACCATAGGACCGGGGACGGGCGGTGGCCCGCCGGTACCGAACCAGGGAGCGAAGTGAAGCCAGCACAAACCGGCAGGGCCTGCGGACCCCGACCAGGCTTGGAGTCGCCATTAAACAGGTCAAATCCGTTAGTGACCGGAACACCAGGGGTTTCCAAACAGCCAAGACCCGATTTGAAGGCAACCGTCCAACTAGCACAAGGGAAATACAGCTACCGCCACAGCTAGGGTTCCCAGGGCCAGAGCCTGCGGGCAAAAGGGCTCCTCCGGCCCATATACAAGCTGGGGATCGGGTTACCGGTGGGAAGCCATCGGGACCGAAGATACACAAAAGGTGCAGGGAAAGGCAGCCACCACCAACCGTCCGGGAGAAACCACAGCAGCCGGCTGCGGGACCCGTCCATCCAGCCGTTTATTTTACCAGAGACTTTGCATCCATTTGTGGCTGAGTGAGTACTACCGTGCCGTCTGGCACCGCGCTGCGCAGTCCAAGCGACCCTGCACCTCCCCGCCGCTGCCTCCCCGTCACCTCACCGGGCCCCGGGATCACCAACCCCCCTACCCACGGAGGGGAGAGAAACATCCCAGCTGCTCCCTGCCATCGCTCCCGGGATCCTCGTCAATAGCAGCGGTGGTGCCCCAACCTCACCACAAACCGTGGGTGGCGTCACGGACCAAATCCCCCAAACCACACTACCCCCTTTCGCTCACGGGCGAGGAGCGCCGCTCGAGTCCCCGGATCCGGCCCACCGCTCGAGCCACCGAGCAGCAGCAGCAGCGCCGGACCCGAGCGTAGTGAGCACAGCGCCCTCCCCGCCCGCGACACTACCTCATACTCATCATCCTTGCTTGGAAATGGCGGAGAGTGGTGGAGGTGCAACTGATCCCCACCTTTCACCCATCTCTTCACATCGAGGGTGAACCACCCCCTCTCTCCGCAGTGTCGGGTATATGAGATCAACTCTCCGGGCTCCAGATCTCGATCCGGGTGGCCAGTAGGTAGGTGTGGGGCCACATCTCTTCGGGAGACGAATATCTCGGCCTCCAGGCCCGGCTTGTATATAAAACCCCATCCCTTTTGGGGGTTAAAATGCCGGACCTGTCCTAGATAAGTAGGGCCCCGCACCTGTAAGGTGACCTGTCGGTTCAGCACTTTTGCCTTCCGCTTCTCTTGGGCCGTGATCTCTGTCTTCAGCTGCTGCCGCTGCCAATACGGGGCACTGGTTCCGTGCTCCGCCTCCTCCTGCTCAGGGGTTTGGATCATCCGGACGCCCTCACTGCCGGCTACGACCAGCCTCACGTGAAGTGGAGGGCTCCGCGGATCCGCGGCCTGCTCTGCAGGTGCATCCCGGCTGCGCCTCAGTGGGAACCGGGTACTGGGGAGCGGTCGGCGTCTCTGCTGGTGCTGACTTCCGGTCGGGCGTCGCCTCTGTTGCGGCCGGGCGGATTGCCGGGGCCGACGTCATCAAGCGCGCCGCTATCTTCGGGACCTGGGATGATGTCATCTTTGGCGCAGCTGGGCTCGGGGCCAGAGGGGACGTCTTCTGGGCTCTGGTCTGGCGCGGGGCTGGTATGGGTGCCGGCGCGGTGGTGTGCGCATGGCCTGAGGGCTCCGTTGCCGGGTCCTCGTGGGAAGATGGAATGGGTTCCGCTGCCGTGGCTTGGGGCAGCGGACCGATTGGGTCACTAACTGCAGATACGGGCAGCGAGGGAGGCGACGTGGCGGACGGGGGCGGACCGAGCTCCTCAGCCTGGTGGGCTGGTTCCGATGGAACATAGGGGCGTGGGTCGTTTACCCGCTCTTCCGAGGCCGCCATCTCTTCGCGTGCCCGGACGGCTGCAGCCAGATTCCTCATCTCGGCCGTCCATCTCACCAGCATATAGTTGGCCTGGGTCTGAATCCTGCGGCACATCTTCGCAGTCTGGGCTTCCACCCATTCAGCAGTCCCGGGAGCTGGTTCCTCCATGTTCAGGTCGCCGGACCGGGCAGACATCCTCTCTAGATGGTTTCCAGGAACCAAAGGATGGCAGAGTCCTGGTGTCCCTCTGCCTCTTATCTCCTCGGATTACATGCTGCAATTCTCGCCCTCCCCCTGGTTTTTTGGGAGCAGACCTTTCTCGTGTCTCTCAGTTTCATTTTTCGGGCTCAGGGTCACTTCCTTCCGGCCCTTGTTCCCAGGGGACGGGGTTTCAACTTCGCGCCCTTTCCTGGGGAAGAAGACGCTGGGTTGTCGTTTTTCGCGCCCAAAAATGGCGGCAAAATGGCGACTTTTCAAAAATTATTGCAGCGGAGCACCGCTGACAGTCCAGAACAAGGCGCACTTCCACAGGTAAGTGGATGGGTTACAATCCTGTTCGCGATGCCAAGTTTTGAGGTGTGCCGCCCCCATGCCAGCAGCCGAGCTGCTCGGGTCCGGATCCGCAGTGTGGATCGAGGGGTTCCACCGGCCCCGAGGGTCGTGAGGACACTTCAAATAAAGGGAACGTATTTATACGGGAATTGCCGTATACTGTCTGTGACGCCACCCACGGCGTATGGTGAAGTGTAGCACCACCGCTGCTATTGCGGGGTACCCCGGGGGCAATGTGATAGCAGCTTGATGTTAACCCCTCCGTGGGTAGGGATGGATGCCCCAGGGCCCAATGTCTCCGTGCTAAGGGTGATGATTGTAGGGGTCGGCACGCCCGGTCAGACTGGGGATTGTTAGCTTACTCACAATTAAAGAATTCAGACGAGTCCACTGGTAAACCAAGGTGATGGTGGCCGCGGCCGGATGTATTCAGGTCCCACGCCCGGGCTGGTGGTCTGTATCACTTCTCCCTGCACTGTTGTGAGTTCTCTTTGGGCTCTCCAGTATGAAACATGGAAGCCCACTCCCAGAACTATGGGTGGGAGCCGTGCCCGCTGACGCTGGCTCTTGGGATCTACCGGGTCCTGGCGGATGCCCTATCCCCCGCGGTGAGCTGTTGTTTGATTTTTGGTACTTTTGGTGAGACAGGACCTATAATCCTGCCCTCAATTGGTTAATTAGCTAGGCCGGTGGTTCCGGTCCTAGTTTTCAGGGTCCAAGTACCCCCTTTGTGCACGGTTTCCGGGTCGGTTCTCCGGTGTCGGTACCGGCGGGCTCCAACCTATCCCGGTCCACCTCTTATCTCTGGCAGCCGTCTTCCCGTCTCCTGCAGTCACGGTCCACTGTCTGCCACCTAGCCAGCACGCCGGGGCTCCAACCCCGACGCCTTTGCTCAATGAACTTCAATTTCAACTCCTCACTTCTCCACTCCTCTCCACTTCAGACTTGAACCTCAATTCAGCTTAAACTCGAACTTAAAACTACTTCTTTTCCCGCCCCGGGTTCTCTAGACCCCTAGGTGGGCGTTTCTCATCCACCTGGTCCGGGCCACTGGTGTGTCTGTCCTACCCTAAGGGAGGTGGCTAGGGTTTCAGGTCAGCTGGTGTGACCCTTTGTGGGAAGGTGTTGTGCGGGGGCCTAGACTGTGTGACTACCTGGTGTGCTAGGGCGTCACACTCATTCTTTGTGAGGATCCGTTTTTGAGCCCAAAAATGGATCGTCACAAAACGATGTGTCTGAATGTCATATCTTGAAACCCATTCACTTTGCTGAGATGCCTAAAGTCACTGCATTTCACTGCAAAAAAACGGATCCGCAAAAATTGCTGTGTGTGAATGTATGTAGCCTGAGGATCTAGGCTCTGTCTTAACTGAGATAAGTCTGTGCTGCACTTGAGCACCAGTGAAGCTCCTCCTCTACAGGCAAGGGTAAAAAGTAAGCGTAAGAAAGAAGGAAGGCCTGCACTCATCTCAGAATTGCTAGAGTGAACAGGATAACAAGATTAAAGTAATTACTTCTTGAAGAATATTTAAACTTTCAATAAACCGTGCATAAATCAATAGTCCAGTATACTGTATGTTCTCTCTGTATGCTTATTTGTTTTTTCTTTGAGCTCATGTACTTTTGGAAGGATATCTTCTATACAATATACATACAATATACAGGGAAAATACAGCAACAGGATTGATGAGGACTTGTATAAGTATAGAAGCCAAAACATCAAGCTATTAGCTCTGTTATCAGTTTCTTTGTTCCTGGAGTATGATACACAACAAACTTGCTCACTCCCTCCTCCTCTCTTCATAGACTGAAGCAATCTGTTGTGAAACATTTAGTGAGCTGTGCCTAAGGGTGGCTTTACATGCTGCGATATCCGTCCCGATATTGCTAGCATGCGACACACCCCCATCGTTTGTGCGAAACGGGCATATCGCTGCCCGTCGCACACAAAATCCGGCACCCCCGTCACACATACTTACCTGCATAGCGACGTCGCTGTGACCGGCGTACCGCCTCCTTTCTAAGGGGGCGGTCCGTTCGGCGTCACAGTGACGTCACTAAGCGGCCGCCCAATGAAAGCGGAGGGGCGGAGATGAGCGGGACGTAACATCCCGCCCACCTCCTTCCTTCCGCATTGTGGCCGGAGGCAGGTAAGGAGATGATCCTCGTTCCTGCGGCGTCACACGTAGCGATGTGCACTGCCGCAGGAATGAGGAACAACTTCGCCCCTGCGACAGCAGCGATAACTGCCAGTGGAGCCCCATGTCAACGAGGAGCGATTTTGGACCTTTTGGAACGATCTAAAATCGCTCCTAGGAGTCACACGCTACGACATCGCTACAGCAGCCGGATGTGCGTCACAAAATCCGTGACCCTAACGAGATCGCTGTAGCGAAATCATAGCGTGTAAAGCCTGCTTTAGAAAAGCCTGAGATTGGAAATTCAAAGTAAAGCTATTTAACGACATATTTTACAAACTTTATACCCATCATCTGTACTATTGATTTATGCAAAGTTTGTTTTATTTCTATCTAAAGTTATACAGTGGGGAAAATAAGTATTTGATACACTGTCGATTCCCACCTACAGGCCCCTTTACACACTGCAACATCGCTAACGACATCGCTGTAACGTCACCGGTTTTGTGACGTAATAGCGACCTCCCCAGCGACATTGCAGTGTGAAACGCATCAGCGACCTGGCCCCCGCTGTGAGCTCGCTGATTGCTACAAATCTTTCAGGACCATTTTTTGGTCCTTTATTTCCCAATGTGCAGCATGCATCGGTGTGTTTGGCACAGTTATAACGACTTCGTTAGCGACTTCCCTTTCAAAAAGCTGCTTTGACACGTCCCCAATGACTAGCTAGGTCGTTCTGCAGATCCGTATCGCTGCTGCATCGTTGGCCAGTATACAAAGAATGGAGAGGTCTGACATTTTTATCTTATGTACACTTCAACTGAGAGAAACAGAATCTACAGGAAACGCCTGACCTCTGTAATTGTAAACAAAATTGCAAACAAAGGTTTATGTACCAAATATTAAGTTCTGTTTTTCTATTGTATCAAGCAAGTATTTTTTCATGCAGTAAAATGCAAATTATTTGAATCATACAATGTGATTTTCTGGATATTTTTTTAGATTCTGTCTCTCACAGGTGAAGTGTACACTTACAGACCTCTCCATTTTTTGTAGGTGGGAAAACTTGCAAAATTGTCAGTGTATCAAATAAATACTTATATTCTCCACTGTACATGGTTCCCTGTTCGTGCTGGAATTATAATATACTTTTTTTTTTTTTTTTTATAGGACAAAATTATTATGAGTTAAATTATATGATTACAAAATGTCTAAGATGCTCCCTATGAAGTCAGCTGTATTTGAGCATTTCACAGTGACTCAAGATAAAAAATATTTTGTGTCAATGCATGACAAGTGACCCAGATGAAAACAAATGCTTTCATGCCAAAATCAGTGCATACTCAGGCGGTGATAAAAATGCTCCTACAAGAGCTTCCAATCTAAAAAGACATTTACAACGC
Organism: Anomaloglossus baeobatrachus; assembly: GCF_048569485.1. Taxonomy (NCBI): domain Eukaryota; kingdom Metazoa; phylum Chordata; class Amphibia; order Anura; family Aromobatidae; genus Anomaloglossus; species Anomaloglossus baeobatrachus. Next base: position 104,257 of record NW_027443515.1, on the reverse strand, counting down.
TTCCACCCAGAAGTATTCAAAGCTGTGACTCAGAAAGGTAACAGCAGCACCAAGAAACCAGTGCCCAGCATTTCCTGCCGGACAAGGGTGGAGGAAAGAGCACCTCAAACATCATTAACAAGATATTTTGTAAGTGACAAAGTTACTGTAACAATGATAGCAGATATGTTTAAAAGACAGCTCATACAGCTTGTTGTGAAGGACAGTGTACCATTAACATAATTTGCATGACCAGCTTTTACAGCTCTTAAAGGAGAAATGGCCCGCAAACTTGGTATTGCTCTGGAAAGAGAAAGTATTAGAAAATTAGTGATTGAAGAAGCCCTTAAACAAAAGGAAGATCTTAAAAAGACTCTCAAAAGATGCTTCATGTTTCTTAAAATGGATGCCTGCACACATCACAGAGTGAACTATTTTGCCACCAATGTTCGATATGTTTGTGACAACAAAGAAATTGTTACCAAGTCGCTGGCAGTAAAAAATACTAAAGCTCATTACACCAGCCAGTTTCTCCAGGCCTTAGTGCAAAAAGTTCTGCAAGATTACGAAATCAAAAAAGAACAGGTTCTTGCTATTGTAACAGACAATGCTTCAAACATAAGTACAATTAAACTGATGAATGAGACTAATGAACAGCTAGAAGAAAATTTAGGATTCAGTATGTTTGAGATGAAAGGCCACAGTGCTGTTCATGTAACTGAGGAACAAACAGATATTACAACAGAAAAACAACAAAATGATACTTTAGAATTAGACGATCTTGTTGAAGCTGCTTCAAAACACTTTCATATTCATCACATGCGCTGTGTTGTTCACACACTGCAGCTGGCAATAAGAGATAGTTTGCAAGAGGGACTTGCTGGAAATCTGATTGGAAAAGCGAGGAAATTGGTTATTGCCGCCAGAACCCCTAAAATTGATTCCATCTTAAAGAGACGTGCTGGGAAAGGGGCAATTGTCAATAAAGGCACTCGGTGGAGCAGCACTTATTTAATGATTGAGCGATTGTTTGAACTAAAACAGTTTCTGATAGATATGGCAAACCCTCTGGTAACCCTAAATGAAGGTCAATGGACACAGGTGGCTGAATTGAAGGAATTGCTCAATCACCCACTCACCGTGAGTAAAAAAATTACAAGCTGAGGATTTAACTCCTGGCATTTTCATAAGGGAGTGGAAGAACTTGCTATTTTGCCTGTCCCAAAGAGGTTTAATCGCAGATAGCATTTCTGCTTCAATGAAACGGAGCGAGACAATAAAATTCTTCTGGCAGCTGTTAATGTGGACCCAAGTCATTGTATACTGCTTGATGATCAACAGCTTACTAAAGGAAAAGAAGCTCTGACTGAGGTAGCAGTTAGGATGAGTGGCCTACAGGACTGCCAGGCACAAGAGGACTTGGGTCCTGACAGTGCTACTGCTGCCATATCTTCATCCTCATCAGATGAGGAGTTTAACTTTGACAAGTATTTGGATGAAATGGAGCAGGAAAAGCGTTGCCGCAAGGAAAAAGATTTCACTCCGTCTCCTATAGCAAGCAGATTGACCATATTTCAGCAAATTTTTCACGTGCTCTCAAAGGAACACAAAAATTCAACCGTTCATCAAAACTGACTGTGCATGAGGCAATTCCTTTATACCCGGCAATTGTTAGAGATGTTGCCCATGTGGTTACGGCTTTCCCTCCAACCCAAGTTAGTGTAGAGAGGTTGTTCTCTAGCCTTAAAATTATTAGGTCAGATTTGAGGTCATCTATGAAGGAGGATCTGATGGAAGCAATTCTATTTCTTAGAACAAATTCATAGACTGCACAAATGTTATTTAGTATGTTTTTGTTTATATATATGTGTAATATATATTCACAGTGTATTACATATTTACAATTTTATTGCAGTTTTTTGTGTTCTAAAGTTGTATTCCAATAAAAATATTTTATGTTCTATCTAAATATCTTGATTATTGTATCATAAAAATGATTAAATGTCTGATGTTCACATTGTACTACATTTTTCTTAAATATAAGCAATATATATGGGAGTCGGAGTCTTGGAGTCAGTGCAAGGGAAATTGAGGAGTCTGAGTCACAAGTTTGGCTTACCGACTCCACAGCCCTGCAAAGGACACCTGGATTGAACCCCCTAAATGCCCTCTGTCCTGGGAGTGAGTGGAAAAACTGTGTGGGAATTGGTGCACCCACTGCTGAATCAGGGTTACCACCTCTATGTAGATAACTCTACACCAGCATCCCACTCTTCAAGTCCCTCTCTGCCAAAGCTACCTCAGCATGTGGTACGGTGCGCAGAAACTACGAGGCCTCGCTTAGTTGCTAACTGGGCAGCTGATGAGATAAGATGAGAGCAGAGCCCAATGCAGCAACAACCTAATGCTGGTCAAGTATAAGTACATAAGGGTTGTGCTTATCCTGTCCACAATACACAGAAATGGCAGAATCCTCACCACTATAGGAAGTACACCAATACAGGTCCCCAAATCAGACTGTGACCTGGGGTAAAATAAAGAACGCAATGTTAAAAAAAGCTGGACATGCACATCATACAGATAGTACTGTATATCACGTTTGCATGCTATCACTATGTGCAGGCCAGGCTGGCATATTTCTTCAATTCAGAAGGCAGTGATCAAGGACCTAATGTTTGGAAAAGTGGAGGGCCCCATATGCCAACCTGATGTACTCTACAAAATTTACAACCCTCAATTATACTATCGCAATACTGTCACACGGTGCTTGGCTCCAAATCTGCCTGCTTTGTCATGGTGACATCTGACGCTGTTCATACTGCAAAATCTGACACTCCACATTATGCCTTCTCTGGTACTTCTGCATTGCACAGGTAGACTACAGATAGTCGACCAGCTGTATGCTCAGCTTAAAGGAGTTAATCTCTGCTAGTTAGTGCTGGCCAAAAGTATTGGCACCCCTGCAATTCTGTCAGATAATACTCAGTTTCTTCTTGAAAATGATTGCAATCACAAATTCTTTGGTATTATTATCTTCATTTATTTTGCTTGCAATGAAAAAACACAAAAGAGAATGAAACAAAAATCAAATCATTGATCATTTCACATAAAACTCCAAAAATGGGCCAGAGAAAAGTATTGGCACACTTAGCCTAATACTTGGTTGCACAACCTTTAGCCAAAATAACTGCGAACAACCGCTTCCGGTAACCATCAATGAGTTTCTTACAATGCTCTCCTGGAATTTTAGAAAATTCTTCTTTGGCAAACTGCTCCAGGTCCCTGAGATTTGAAGGGTGCCTTCTCCAAACTTCCATTTTTAAGATCTAACCCACAGGTATTCTATGGGATTCAGGTCTGGACTCATTGCTGGCCACTTTAGTAGTCTCCAGTGCTTTCTCTCAAACCATTTTCTACTGCTTTTTGAAGTGTGTTTTGGGTCATTATTGTCCTGCTGGAAGACCCATGACCTCTGAGGGAGATCCAGCTTTCTCACACTGGGCCCTACATTATGCTACAAAATTTGTTGGTAGTTTTCAGACTTCATAATGCAATGCACACGGTCAAGCAGTCCAGTGCCAGAGGCAGCAAAGCAACCCCAAAACATCAGGGAACCTCTGCTATGTTTGACTGTAGGGACCGTGTTTTCTTTGAATGCCTTTTTTTTTTTTTCCCTGTAAACTCTATGTTGATGGCTTTTCCCAAAAGTCTCCACTTTCGTCTCATCTGACCAGAGAACATTCTTCCAAAACGTTTTAGGCTTTCTCAGGTAAGTTTTGGCAAACTCCAGCCTGGCTTTTTTATGTCTCAGGGTAAGAAGTGGGGTTTTCCTGGGTATCCTACCATACAGTCCCTTTTCATTCAGACGCCGACTAATAGTACGGGTTGACACTGTTGTACCCTCGGACTGCAGAGCAGCTTGAACTTATTTGGATGTTAGTCGAGGTTCTTTATTCACCATCCGCACAATCTTGCGTTGAAATCTCTCGTCAATTTTTCTTTTCCTTCCACATCTAGGGAGGTTAGCCACAGTGTCATGGGCTTTAAACTTTTTGATGACACTGCGCACCGTAGACACAGGAACTTTCAGGTCTTTGGAGATGGACTTGTAGCCTTGAGATTGCTCATGCTTCCTCACAATTTAGATTCTCAAGTCCTCAGACAGTTCTTTGGTCTTTATTCTTTTTTCCATGCTCAATGTGGTACACACAAGGACACAGGACAGAGGTTGAGTCAACTTTAATCCATGTCAACTGGCTGCAAGTGTGATTTGGTTATTGCCAACACCTGTTAGGTGCCACAGGTAAGTTACAAGTGCTGTTAATTACACAAATTAGAGAAGCATCACATGATTTTTCAAACCGTGCCAATATTGTTTTTCACCCCCTTTTTTATGTTTGTGGAATTATATCCAATTTGGCTTTATGACAATTTTTTTTTTCATTGAAGACAAATTAAATGAAGATAATAATACCAAAGAATTTTGGATTGCAATCATTTTCAAGAAGAAACAGAGTATTATCTGACAGAATTGCAGGGGTGCCAATACTTTTGGCCAGCACTGTACCTCTAAGATCACATTCTGTGGGAGACCTTTCACAGTTATTCCCCGCCTTTTTAAGATGGCGGAGCCTGTCCTCCCTTAGCTTTTGCTAAACCAGTCCATGTGCTGTTATGTTCCTGTTGCTGGTGATTTATTGGATGCTGCTTGGTGTGCTGTGGAAATCCTTTTGTCGTCTGGTTATTTCCTGCTCTGTATATCCTCTTTATCATGTATTATATCTCAATCTGTGCAAGTTGTGTGATACAGTTTTTGGTGTCCCACCCTTTGGCATTATACTTGGCCATGATAGTTGGCAGAATGAAATAGGGTGGTTCAACAAGTGCAGTCTGCTAATCCATGGCAATCTGTGTTGGTTGCCAGAGTGCTTGAACCCAAAGTGCCACTCTCAGAAAGATTGTCAAAAGAGCGCAGCCAGTTTGTTAACTTCAGGGAGGCATGCAAATTGTTTTTTTTTCGTATACATCCCCTTTTCTCTGGTAGTGAGGTATTGTATCTCGCTTCTGAGTGGAGACGTAAAAGCATGGGCTTTTTCCTGGCCTTCTGAGTCACCTGTGTTTTTGTCATTGGATGGGATTTTCTCTGCGCTCGCTCTTATCCATGACGATCCAGATAAGGTGTGTTTAGCAGAGTCTACGATTCGTTCACTGCACCAGGAGAATCGGCCAGCAGAGTATTGCTGCGCTGAATTCCGGCACTAGTCCGTTGACACTCAGTGGAATGACCCAGCTCCCAAGAACCAGTTTTTAACGGAGGTGTCTGAGAAGGTAAAGGAGGCAATGGTCATGTATGAAACTCCTCCCTCCCTTGAGTGTGCCATGTCGCTTGTAATCCATAATGATTGCCGGTTCTGTCAGAGGTCTCATAATACCAAGACTCTCTGCGAGGATCTTGCTATGCCTGTATTGCCTCCTGAGGCCTCACTCGAGCCCATGCAGCTTGGAGGGACGTCCCATATGAGGAGAAATTCCTTTTGCTTTTTTTTGCGGAAAGAAGGGGCACTTTATTAGCGCCTGTCCCTTGGTGCCCAAAAATGACTGGCATTACAAAAACTGTTAGACCCAGGGGTTGGGGGATTCCAGAGATACCTCGAACAGCGGTGGCAATGTTGCAAGGACTATGTATTGTGGTCAAGAAAAGGATGTCCCTCTTGTCCTTGACCACTAGCATGTAGTCGCTACATTGGGCTATGCTTTCGCCCTTTCGGAGCATCTGCCCAATAAGCAATATAGGAAGGTGCCTTCGGTTTCTGCGCACAATACCACAAGCTGTGGTTTGCTCAGGCAGAGAGGGATTTGGAAAGTGGGATGCTGGTATAAAAGTTATCAACATACAGGTGATGACTCTTATCCAGCAGTGGGTGCACCAAATCCCACACAATTTTCCCACTCAATCCCAGAGCAGGTGGGAATTACGTTGATTGGATCAGTACCCAGAGATATTCTCGCGTAGTTTGTATAGTTTGATCACGTACCTGGCCTTCTTATTGGACAGGTACTGACAGAAATGCAGCCTCTCCTTGAAGTGGATGAGGGACTCATCCACACAGAGTTCTCTTTGGGGAATGTAGCCTTCAGCAAACTTGCTACTGAAGTGATTGATCACCGGATGAATTTTGAAAATCCAGGTCAACTTGGCAAGGACATTCTGAATTATCCATGAAATGTAGAAATTTATGAATGGGCTCAAAGCATGTCTGGGGCATAGCTATGCGGAATACTGGAGTGTTAGGGTATGTTTACACAGTGCATCTTTGCCAACCACAAAGATGCAGCGTTTTTTGCCCCCCAAAAAATGCACAAAAAACGCACCCGCAAATCTATTGACTCTAAGGGCTCAAAAACACTGGAAATCGCAAAAGGAATTGACATGCTGCATCCTGGCTGCATCTTCAAAAACGCAGGCAAGATGCAGAAAATGATGCACAGTGTGGACAGCAAAATATAAATCTCGTACTTTACTGGGGAAAAGAAAATGCATGCATTTTGGTGATCTTTTTGACAACAAAAAAAAGGTGCACTGTGTGAATATAAAATACCAATATTCCAAAAAAAAAAACAAGTCCTGGCCAAAATCAAGCATGAATACTGATTAGTGATGTGTGTCACTGATCAGTGGTTCGGTGACTGCAGTATGCACGTACAGTCGAGGAGCAAAGAGGAGAGGGGGAGAACGGACCAAAAGAAAAAAAAGGCTTGACTAAAATTGAGCATGGACACCGATCAGTGATGTGCGTCACAGATCAGTGGCTGTAGGACACGCTGGGTCAAGCTCGGGTGCTGTGCGGCTTTTAAACAGCAATCATCTCCATGGGATTATTATTATTATTATTCATTATTATAGCGCCATTTATTCCAAGGCGTTTTACATTTGAAAATGGGTAAACAAAATATAGACAAGTACAATAATCATAAACAAAACAAGGCACAGACAGGTACAAGAGGAAAGAGGACCCTGCCCACGAGGGCTCAGTCTACAAGACTGCCTCTGGCAACAAACTCATCTGAACTCCTGACATCGTGGTCGTTCACATACTGCCGTGTGAGCCGCTGCTAGGACCTGGGTTGGCCTCATCTCAGGTCACTCCAGTGGTTGTCACACAGTAGTTTGTGAGGCAGCATGGAGTGCTCTCACAGTCAATGGAGATCGTTCTGTTCTTCATTGACTGTGACTGAGTATGAGATCATCGCGCTTATTTGTATGCTGTCCTTTGGCTGCTTTTGGAAACATGGGATTGTACCCTTTATTTTTTCACTAATTTATTCAAAGAATGGGATCCTCTCTATATTGGATAACCAGCCACGGTACAGCTGAGGATTGCAGCCTGCAGCTGTACTTATGCTGGTTATGAAAATTTGGGGGGGAACCCTATGTCATTTTTTTTTTTTTCTTTCTAAAATTGTTAATTCAGCTAAACAGCTGTCCAAGTTATCTAGCTATCTCTATACCAATCTATTCTATCTATTCATCTATCTTTATGCTATCTGTCTATTTATGTATCTATGTATACAAGCTATCTATCTAAATAGCGATATAAGACAATAACAGATTCATTAATAGAACCATTGACTTTAATTATAAAGGATCCGTTAACGGATTGATTATGAAAGCGATCCCTTGGATCAGTCCGTTAATTGATCTGTTTTTACATTTTCCAAAGAGATCCAAAAACGGAATGATTAGAGGACATGGGAACGCAGCCTTATAAAATAATCGGATTAGAAAAAACAAAACAAAAACCTGAAGACATTTTAGGACATTTCAATGCTCATTCAAAGGAATACATTTCATCTTTTTATTTCGGTTTTTCTGATCTCAAGACGGATCAAAAACCGGAAATAACTAAGGAATGTCTGAACAAAGCCTTACAATACAATGTAAAGGTACCGGAATCACAGTCATATTTAGTGCTTACCTAGGTCTTGTGTACTTGAGTATATTTTTATGTTCTATTGTTGTGTTTTTAAGACGATCTGAAATATATACCAAAACCAATTAGTAATCTCATACACGTACCAGATTAACACAACAGCATAGGACCAATCTTCAACTCTCACCATTGGAAGAAGCAGACCCTATTACACATTATATGGACAAAAGTATGGGGATGCCTACACATTACACCCAGGGAAGTGTTATGACATCCCATTCTAAATCCCTAGTCATTGATAAGAAGTTGAATATTACAGCTTACACTCTTTAGAAAGGCTTTCTAAAGAATTTTGAGGTATTTCTATGCAAATTTTTGTCTATTTATCACGTTAGCCACTGATGTTGGACGAGGGGCCCTGGCTTGTAATTTCTAGTTCAGGCCAAAGGAGTTTGATGGGGTTGAGGTTAGGACTCTTCGATGGCCAGTCAAGTTATTTCACACAAAACCAGGTCAGTTTTGGCCTTTCATGAAATGACTTATGACAACATATTACAGGGCCATGTTGAATTCAGAAAGCACTTTAGAATTTGTTACTCTTTCACAAATATTTGCAGAGTAGATTGCATGTCTAAAGGCCACGTCACACTAAGCAACATCGCTAGCAACATCGCTGCTAACGAACAACTTTTGTGACGTAGCAGCGATGTTGCTAGTGATGTTGCTGTGTGTGACATCCAGCAACAACCTGGCCCCTGCTGTGAGGTCGTTGGTTGTTGCTGAATGTCCTGGGCCATTTTTTAGTTGTTGCTCTCCCGCTGTGAAGCACACATCGCTGTGTGTGACAGCGACAGAGCAACAACTGAATGTGCAGTGAGCAGCGAGCCGGCTTCTGCGGAGGCTGGTAACTACGGTAAACATCGGGTAACCAAGGAGCCCTTACCTTGGTTACCCGATATTTTCCTTCGTTACCAGTGTCCCCGCTCTCACACTGTCAGTGCCGGCTCCCTTCTCTCTGCACACGTAGCCAGACTACACATAGCCAGACTACACATCAGGTAATTAACCCTATGTGTGCAGGGAGCAGGAGCGGCACTGGCAGCGTGAGCGTGGGGATGCTGGTAACGAAGGTAAATATCGGGTAACCAAGGTAAGGGCTTCTTGGTTACCCGATTTACCGTGGTTACCAGCCCCCTGCAGAAGCTGGCTCCTGCTGCCTGCACACGTAGCAGAGTACACATCGGGTAATTAACCCGATGTGTACTGTGGCTATGAGTGTATGGAGCCAGCGCTAAGCGGTGTGCGCTGGTAACCAAGGTAAATATCGGGTTTGTTACCCGATATTTACCTTAGTTACCAAGCGCAGCATTGCTTCTACGCGGCGCTGCTGGCTGGGGGCTAGTCACTGGTTGCTGGTGAGCTCACCAGCAACTCGTGTAGCGACGCTCCAGCGATCCCTGCCAGGTCAGGTTGCTGGTGGGATCGCTGGAGTGTCGCTAGTGTGACATCTCACCAGCAACCTCCTAGCAACTTACCAGCGATCCCTATCAGGTTGGATCATTGTTGGGATCGCTGGTAAGTTGTTTAGTGTGACTGGGCCTTTAGGGGCTGGAATTTATATACTTGTGGCAGTGGGACCATATGAAAAACCTGAATTCAATGATTCAGAGGTGAGTGCTAAGACTTGTGGATAACATTGCTTTGGCTTATACTATATGGAAAGGTCATTCATCGCATAACAAACCTTGAGCTGGAGGTTGCAATGAGGCAGACAATGCTTTTTTCCCAGAATAGTGTTATTACTCCATTAGATATTGTCCCCGGGGCCATAAAAAAACATATATTAGAAAAAAAATCTCTACCCCAAATCTTAAAGTATAAAATATTACTTATTTGTTACAAAAACTATCCAAACAAAATTGTGACACACAATATTAACCCCTTCACGACCATGGACGGATATATCCGTCATGGAGCGTGTCCCGTTAAGCCCCGCCCCCTGCCGCGGGCAGGCGGCGGCGGTCGGCACACATCAGCTGTTTTCAACAGCTGACATGTGTGCCTACTAGTCGCGGGTGGAATCGCTTCCACCCGCGGCCATTAACCCCTTAAATCTCGCTGCAAAAGTCTGGCAGCAAGATCTATATGCGCACGGCCATGTTTTTTACTTACCGCCGCCCCCACCGGAAGTCACAAGCGTGATCACGTGACTTTCGGTGGTTGCCATCGTAGCACAGGGTCATATGATGACGCCTGCAGCTATGATGATTCACTTTCGTTTTCCCTTGGCCGCGAGCAGAGAGAAACAGAAAGTAACTGAATCTGCTGATTACAGCTGTATAGCTGTGATCAGCAGATAGATAAGAGCGATCGGATTGCTGATCGCTATAGCCCCCTAGGGGAACTAGTAAAATAAAAAAAAAGAAAAAAAAAGTTTTAAAAAATAAAAAAAAAAAACCTAAAAGTTCAAATCACCCCCCTTTCCCCCCATTGAAAATTAAAGGGTTAAAAAATAAATAAATATACACACATTTGATATCGCCGCGTTCAGAAATGCCCGATCTATCAAAATATAAAATCAATTAATCTGATTGGTAAACGGCGTAGTGGCAAAAAAATTCCAAACGCCAAAATTACGTTTTTTGGTCGCCGCAAGTTTTACGGCGATCAAAACGTAGCATCTGCGCAAAAATGGTACCATTAGAAACAACAGCTCGCGACGCAAACAATAAGCCATCACTGAGCTATAGATCCCAAAAAATGAGAACGCTACGGGTTTCGGAATATGGCTTAAAACGTGCGCCACTTTTATTGGACAAACTTGTGAATTTTTTTTAACCCTTTAGATACAAGTAAACCTATACATGTTTGGTGTCTACAAACTCGCAGCGACCTCAAGCATCATACCCATACATCAATTTTACCATATAGTGAACACCGTGAATAAAACATCCCAAAAACTATTGTGCCATCACACTTTTTTTTGCAGTTTTTCCACACATGGAATTTTTTTGCTGTTTTCCAGTACACCATATGGTAAAACTTATGATTTAATTTAAAAGTACAACTTGTCCCGAAAAAAACAAGCCCTCATATGGCAAGATTGACGGAAAAATAAAAAAGTTACGGCTCTCGGAAGAAGGGGAGCAAAAAACAAAAACGCAAAAACGGAAAGTGCCCCGGGGCTGAAGGGGTTAAAAGATATGTCAACCCTAGGACAAGATTGTTAGTATATTATGAGTGGGAGTACTATCTTTTCCTATCACAATCTGCCATGAATCCTGCCTACTAGTGGCGGCACCTCTACTGTTATGCAGGGCCTATACGCCACGGTGGCTCTCCCTCCCTTGCCCTGATTAACCCTATGTCTAAATACACCAGTAAAGGGGGATAATCTAGAGAATATATCAGATAGTTTTCTTTAATCAAATTAATACAAAAAGTATAAGCATATACTGCAAGAGAAATTTTTTCTTGACAAATACTGATATCCTTAACCCATATAGGACTTTTCTATGTCCTTAGATCACATAGGACTTCCAGATACCAAATAATCCTGTATCTAGGTGTACAGTCCAGATATATGATTACAATGGAGCGATCTCTGTACAGAGAGCCCACCTGAAAGGAGATATCAGATCAGGTAGGTAAACATGCATAGACAGCAGCTGTAAGGTTGGGATATATCGTATTTTTCGGATTATAAGACACACTTTTCCTCCCAAAAATTTGGGAGGAAAATGAGGGGTGCGACTTAAAATCTGAATATAGCGTACCGGTGGGACTGTCTGTGCGGCTCTGTGTGCGGTCGGCCGGGTGCCTGTGGCTGCGTGCCGCTGCCTGTCAGTGCCGGCTGCCTCTCTGTGCGGGTGGGCGGCTGGCCTGCTGGCTGTCACCCTGTGCGTGCGGCTGTGCGAACTGCGGTGGCTGTGCGGCGGGTGTCCCACTGTGTCCGCGGTCCCGGTTTCAAATGATGGCGCCGGGTGTCAGCACGTGCGCTGATGAAGCTCTTGGATGAGAACTCCATCTACGCACATGCCGCTCCGAGAGTCAGCGCGTACGTAGATGGAGCCCTTGGATGAGAGCTCAATCTGCGCATGCGCCGCTCCGGGCGCCATCACTTGAACCAGCACCATGGACAGACTGGGACACTCACCGCACCGGCCTGCTCCACCACTGAGCCGTCGCCGCTGAAATTTAGCTAATTTCTCCACAAGGTAGAGGGAGACAGAGGACCATAGGAATATAATCACATGCAATAAACCGCATTCACTTCCATGGGTATACTTGATATTCCTTCGGGCCAAGTGAGAATTACAGAGATACCACCGTACTTCTGTCCCATAGTTATCTGCCTCGACGCGTTTCCCCCTGGGATGATTAGGATCCTGAGAAGGTTTCAATGTTTGGAGGCCCCCTGAGGTGCCTAAACAATGGAGCTCCCCCACAAGTGACACCATTTTGGAAATTAGACCGAATTTATGGAGATCAGGGGTGGGGAACCTTTGGCCCGCGGGCCGTATGCGACCCGCAATGAAGTTTTCTGCGGCCTCAGGCAGATTCCTGGGGTCGCAGTGCTCGGGCCGGCTACCGAATCTTGCCGGTGGTCGACGCTTTAAATACACGTCCTGCAAGGATGCGCATTCTGGAGTCACACTTGTGAGTGACTCACATCGCATCACCTGGCATTGCCGCACACTCCCCTGACAGGAGTAAGTCAGCTGCATGTATTTCTATGCAACTGATATGCTCCTGTCTGCCGGAGAGCAGCAGGCCGTGTCGTGTGATGCGATATGCGAGGCTCGCGTGAGTCACACGCAAGTGTGGCTCCAGTCTAGTGTTCACTACTAAACGCGTGAGTACCAGTGCCAGAATGCCCAGGACTTACTTTGAGGGTGGGGTTAGCGTTCTGCGCTCCCATCCCACAGAACACAGAAGACAAGCAGCAGCAGCTTTATGTCTTCCAATGCTGTGCAACCCATAGTACTGTGTGCCCCCTCCCCCAGTGCTGTGTATGTGCACCCCTGTGCCACCCATGGTGCTGTGTGCCCCCTCCTCCAGTGCTGTGTGTGCCCCCCTGTGCTGTGTGCCCTCTCCCCCAGTGCTGTGTGTGTGTGCCACCCATAGTGCTGTGTGCCCCCTCCAGTGCTCTGTGCTACCTTCTAGTGCTATGCGCTGCCCCCAGTCTTGTGCCCCACAGTGATGTCCATGTTCCCCTGTGCTGTCTGTGCCCTCCTAGTGATGTCTGTGCTCCGGAAGTGCTGTCCGTGCCCCCCAGTTCACCCTAGTGATGTGTGTGATGTCTGTTTTACCGCAAGTGTTATACGTTTTCTCCAGTGCCTCCCTAGTGCTGTCCATGCGCCCCAGTGCTATCCGTGCCCTCCTCGTGATGTGCGTGCCCCCCAGTGCTGTCCATGCCCCCCCAATGATGCCTACTCCCCAGTGATATTTGTGCCAACAGTGCTGTCCGTGTCCCCCCAAGTGCTGTCTGTGCCCCTCAGCCATATGCCTCTCAGTGATGTCTGTGTCCCAGTGTCTCTTGTGATGTTTAAGCCCCAGCCCCTCCTGTGATGTGTTATCCCCCAGTGTCTCCTGTGATATATACATGGGGGCATATACATCACTGGATGAGCTGGGGCATATGCATCACAGGAGACACTTGGGTATATACATCACAGGAGGGACTGGAGGTATACACATCACTGTAGGGGCTGGGGCATATACATCACAGGAAGGGCTGGGGCATATACATCACGTTGGAGATGATGGGGGCATATATATCACAGGACGGATGGGGCAAATACATCACATTGGATATGCTGGGGGCATACACATCAAAGGGCACTATCAAATCACTCAAGGTCTAGGGAAATATATATGATTCAAAATAACAAATATTTTTTTCCCCATAAATATTTATTAAATATAAAACCAACAAGTGGTAATCACACTATGGTAAGACAAATTGAAATATTGAATACCAATTTATCCCAGTAAATGGGTTAGGATATCAATTTCTTGACCCTGAATGTCAGGGACAAGGTAAGATATATTTTGTTCTAACAAATTGATACAATTCAAAATAAAGGCACTGTAACGTAAACAAGGAAAAAGACAATCATATATCCCAGAGCAGGACTTAACTTTCTGACTGTAAGATGAATCCAATGCAATACAATTTATACAGCGTGTAGAGCTGCATAAATAGGTATAATAAATATACAGTCCATTGTTCGTCCGAAGATCATATATTACAGATGTCACGTATCCAGGTTATTCCGTTTGTAAACAGTAGCCATCTAAGATGAATGAGGTATGTCTCTGCCTCAACGTGTTTCCCAAGTGAATGGTTCATCAGGAGGCAATTAAAGATTATCCATAGATGTATATCTATGACGCAGTCCCATATATAAGATCAGCGGTGGTGCAGAGAATCCTGGTAGTATGATCCACAGCAGTCAATAAGAGTGTAATCATTATAAGCTTAATATTTTTGGAAGTTGGAGTATTTTTTTTAGATTTGGCTACCTTAGGAGGATATCTGTTTTTGTAGGTAACTATTACTGTGCAGAATTATTAGGCAACTTAATAAAAACCAAATATATTCCCATCTCATTTGTTTATTTTCACCAGGTAAACCAATATAACTCCACAAAATTTAGAAATAAACATTTCTGACATGAAGAAACAAAACCCCCAAAAATTAGTGCACTTTTCTTTATGATGACACTCAACAGCCTACTATCCATAGAATCTATCAGTTGCTTGATCTGTTTACGATCGCAGGAGCCACCACAGCCTCCCAGACACAGATCCGAGAGGTACTGTTTTCCGTCCCTGTAGCTCTCACATTTTATGATGGACCACAGGTTCTCTATGGGGTTTAGATCAGGTGAACAAGGGGGCCATGTCATTATTTTTTCATCTTTTAGACCTTTACTGGCCAGCTACGCTGTGGAGTAGTTGGATGCATGTGATGGAGCATTGTCTTGCATAAAAATCACGTTTTTCTTGAACGATACCGACTTCTTCCTGTACCACTGCTTGAAGAAGTTGTCTTCCAGAAACTGGTAGTAGGTCTGAGAGTTGAGCTTCACTCCATCCTCAATCCGAAAAGGTCCCACAAGTTCATCTTTGATGATACCAGCCCATACTAGTATCCCACCTCCACCTTGCTGGCGTCTGAGTCGAAGTGGAGCTCTCTGCTCTTTACTGATCCAGCCTCTGGCCCATCCATCTGGCCCATCAAGAGACACTCTCACTTCATCAGTCCATAAAACCTTTGAGAAATCAGTCTTAAGATATTTCTTGGCGCAGTCTTGACGTTTTATCTTATGTTTCTTGTTCAAAGGTGGTCCTTTTTCAGCCTTCCTTACCTTGGCCATGTCCCTGAGTATGGCACAACTTGTGCTTTTTGATACTCCAGTAACGTTGCAGCTTTGAAATATGGCCAAACTGGTGGCAAATGGCATCTTGGCAGCTTCACGCTTGATTTTCCTCAATTCATGGGCAGGTATTTTGCGCCTTTTTTGCCCACCACGCTTCTTGTGACCCTGTTGGCTATTTGCCATGAAACGCTTGATTGTTCAGAGATCACACTTCAAAAGTTTGGCAATTTCAAGACTGCTGCATCTCTATGCAAGGCATCTCACAATTTTGGACTTTTTAGAGCCCGTCAAATCTCTCTTCTGACACATTTTGCCAAAGGAAAGGAAGTGGCCGAATAATTAGGCACACCTTATATAAGGTGTTGATGTCATTACACCACACCCCTCCTCATTAGAGAGATGCACATCACCTGATTTACTTAATTGGCAGTTGGCTCTCAAGCCTATACAGCTTGGAGTAGGACATGTATAAAAAGTATCATGTGATCAAAATACTCATTCGCCTAATAATTCTGCACACAGTGTATAAACTGTATACAGCAGTCCCAGCATCTGTTATGTGATATATATGATTTACCAATCTTGTTATCACAAAGAGTTGACTGCACTCCAGGTCGAGACAAACCTGGAAAAGTACCGTATTTTTCGGACCATAAGACGCACTTTTTTTCCCCCAAATGTTGGGGGAAAGTGGGGGGTGCGTCTTATGGTCTGAATATAGGGCTGCGGGGAATGAGGGTGCTGCGGTGGAGCGGGTCATCGTAGCAGCCTGCCGTGACCACGTGGACCCGCTCATTTAATATGCACGCTCATCCTCCCGCCCATCATCTCTCAGCGCTGAAGCCGGCACTGACAGGTGGGCGGGGTGATGGGAAAGGGATAAACAGCCTGCCCGCATGATCACCCCTGGCAACTGCAGCCTGGAGTGATCATGTGTGGCTGTATTCACTGCCCCCCGAACATCATCATCCGTGCGGGGGGCAGTGAATCAGTACACATTACTCACCGTTCCCCTGCAGCATCACGATCTCCTCCTGTCTCCTCCGGTCAGCTGACTTGCGTGGAGACTAGCGGGGCGCACAGCGATGACGTCATCGCTGTGCGCACGTGTCCACACGCAGCCGCCGGCACAGACAGGAGGAGATCGTGATGCTGCAGGGAAACGGGGATGGCTTCACTCAGCGGCGCTGCCGCTGACATAGATGGTAAGAGGAGTGGTGCTGCAGGGAGTGAGGTGAGGTAAGGTAAGTATGAACGTTTATTTATTTTTTTTTTTTATGTGCCACAGGATGCGGCCATACACCAGGATGATGGGGGTATATGAGCAGGATAGGGGTTTATTATGAGCAGCATGGGGAGTATATGAGCAGTACGGGGAGTATATGAGCAGGCTGGGGAGTATATGAGCAGGACATTACCCCATAACAGTGTCAGCAGCAGATCCTCGCCCCATAAGTGTGTCATGACCACATTTTTTGCTTAAAATTTTATTTTCCTATTTTCCTCCTCTAAAACCAGGGTGCGTCTTATGGTCCAGTACGTCTTATAGTCCGAAAAATACGGTAGTTGTGAGAAGAAAAGTTGCATGATCAATATCACCGAAAATTAACCGCCACACCAAAGAGAAGTAGCTTCGGCCACCATAGTAGGGGTGAGTCAATTGCTTGATCAAATATAGCCTGGTAATTTTCCCACAGATAATTTTGTGCGGCCCCTGAAGGTTGATAGAAATTCACAAATGGCCCCTGGTAGTAAAAAGGTTCCTCACTCCTGATCTAGATGGTTGGTGAGCAGCTGCAACACCTGGGGGTATCACAGAATTTTATAACGTTGAGCCGCAAAAATGAAAATTATACATTTTTAACCTCAAAAAATGTTGCTTTAATCCCAAATTTGTCAAATTCACTAGGGTAACCGGAGATAATGAACCATACAATTTGTAGTGAAATTTATCCCGAGTATGCCAGTACCCCATATAAAATACTTCTGAGGCAGAGTACAAAACAAAGAAATGAAGGAGCGCCATATTGGCGTACAGATTTAGTTGGAATGGTGTGGGCATGCCAATTTCCCATTGGCAGAGCCCCTGAGGTGCCAGAGCAGCAGAAACCTTCCACAAGTGACCCTATTTTACTAACTGCACTCCTTAATGAATTCATCCAGGGGTGCAGCAAGCATATTGATACTACAGGTGTCACAAAATTGTATCCTATTATGGACAGTGAACAAAAAATAATTACATTTTTACCACTAAAATGTTGTTCTAAACCCCGATTTCCAATTTCCACAAGGGGAACAGGTAAAAAAAAAGCCCATGTTACCAATTTCTCCTGAACGTGGCAATATTCTCCATTTGACCATGCAGTACTGTTTGGCCGCACCACAGGGCTCGGAGGGGAAAGGGCACCATTTGATATTTGGACCACAGATTTTCCTAGAATAGTTTGTGGACTGCATTTGCAGAGCCCCTAAGTGCCAGAACAGAAGAAATCCCCCTCAAGTGACCAAATTTAGGAAATTACACCCCTCTGAGAATTCATCCATGGGTGTAGTGATTATTTAGTCTCTGGAAAACACCATGGTGTCAAACACAGAGAACGGTGCAGAATTAAAAATTGCAAATAAGCCTATGTGCCCAGTACATGTCACGCTCCCCGGCGCCGACTGTCACTCACTGCTCCGGTCTCCGGTCCTCCTGCCCGCGGCGGCCCCTCTCACTCCCCCCCCGGTGCGTCCTACGTGCCTTCCGTCTGCCGGTCCCGGCGTCTCCCTGCGACCCAGCACTCTCTGCCTGGCTCCCCTGCATCTCCTTCAGCTTCCTCCTCGCTTCCTGCACTGGTCTCCGGCACTCGGGCCTCGCGAATGCACATTAGGGCGCGGGTGCGCTCACTCACCTCTTCTTAAAGGGCCAGCGTCCCGGGAACAGTAAATGACTGATACAGGTACATGGTATATAAGATTTCCCTTTCCAGGTGGGCGGTGCCTGTTCAACGTGTTTCCATAGCTAGGTGTTTAGGTCCCTCTGTGCTTTGTCTCCAGAGTAACACTGTCTCTTCCGCACAGCCCGTCTGCCGCCCTGACCTTGTCCAGATTGCCGATTCACCAGGAAGTGTCACGGTGACTGTCTGCTGTGGATCCCGCCATCATCCGTCAGCCTGATCCCGTCACCGGTCCACGGTTCCACCTGGTAACTTCAGCCTGCACATCTCGCTGGATCCGGATCCCTTCTGCTGTTCCTACTCGGCACCTGAACCCGGTTCCAGTTATCCGTCCTACCTACGGCTCCCTTTGGACTGTAGACATCTCCTGTGCAGACTTTTGAAGGACTCATACTCTGTACCTCCAGTGTTCCGGCTACCGTGCATCTAGGCCCTCTGGTGGGGTGATCGGACAGTCCCTGTATAGAGGTTAGCTCCGGGTTGCCTCTCTGGGGGAGTCCGGTTCACAGTCCCGTTAATCCACCTCCAGGATGTTACAGATTGAACAGGCCATGGATTCCGCAGGAGCACAAGCGTCCCAGCTGGCCGGATTACAACAAGAACTGGTACGACAACGCGAGACCCAATCTCACATGCTGGCCTTCATGTCTTCAGTGGACACCCGTCTGAATAATCTTCAAGCAACAGCCAAGTCCCTGTCGGATCAGAACACGGCAGCAGCTTCCGTAGTGGCTTCCTCTTCAACCTCAAGACTCCGCCTAGCTTCTCCGCCCCGGTACGGCGGGGACCCCAAAGACCTGTAGAGGTTTCCTAAATCAATGCTCACTGCATTTCAAGTTGCTTCCACAACTCTTTGCCTCTGATCAAGCAAAGGTGGCCTTTCTGATGTCCCATCTGGAGGGTGAAGTATTGGCCTGAATAAATCCCTTGTGGGAGAAAGAAGATCCGGTGACTACCGACATCCGGGGATTCCTTGAGGCCTTCCGTAACACCTTTGATGAACCAAGACGTACCTCCACGGCGGCCTCTTCGCTCCTTCGGCTACGCCAAGGAACCCTTTCGGTTGGCCAGTGCGCCATCCGGTTCTGCACGCTTGCCTCTGAGTTAGGATGGAACAACGAAGCATTGACAGCAGCCTTCTGGGAGGGCCTCTCCGGCCACATCAAGGATGAATTGGCTTGTCGTGATGTTCCACCAACCTTGGATGGTCTGGTCTCAGTTTCCAGGAACGATCCAAGGAAGTATCCCAGGAGAGGCGACCGACACGTCACACCTCTACTCCGCAGAGCTCCACCGTCTCTCAGTCAGTGCCATCCGGCAACTCTACTCCCGAACCTATGCAAATAGATCGTCTGGGACAAGCCGAGCAACGCCGAGCAGAGTGGCTCGCCAAGGGTCTGTGTTTCTACTGTGGAAGCGGTACACACCTGCTTCGTTCCTGTCCCGAGAAGCCGGGAAACTCCAAAGCCTAGGGTTGGTAGGAGAGGCCAGCCTAGGTACCGGAACCCTCTCAGACCCGGTTACGCTGACTGTCGAAGTGACAACGGAGGAGACCCGGTTCACGGCAGAGGCACACCTTGATTCGGGGGCAGCGGGCAATTTCGTCTAACAGGCTACGGTGGACAAATATCGGGTACTCGTCATCCCTCTTTTCAAACCCCTCGTGATCGCCTCCATGGACGGGAAACCCCTATCCGAACCAGTATTGTTTATTACCAAACCCGTGGAACTCCATAATGGCGCTCTGCATACCGAAAAGATTGCTCTATATGTCCTCCCGAAACTGGCTCACTCACTCCTGCTGGGCCAATCCTAGTTAGTACATGATTCCTGTCGTCAGTTGGTGCTCTGGAAACATTACTCGTTGGGGCCCGTTTTGCCACGAGAACTGTCTACAGTCTGTACGGCCCGTCCATCAGTCACCGGCACCGGAGTCCCTACCGGGACTGCCTTCCGGGACTGCCTTCCGCATATTGGTCTTTTGTGGACGTCTTCGACAAGGAGGTAGAGGTATTACCGCCACATCGACCCTACGACTGTGCCATCGACTTGCTGCCGGGCACTACTCCTCCCCATGGATGGATCTATCCCTTGTCCCCTGCCGAGACCCAGGCCATGTTGGATTACATTGCAGATAACCTGGCAAGGGGGTTCATCAGGAGATCCTCATCTCCTGCAGGAGCCAGGTTTTTCTTCGTCAAGAAGAAAGAAGATGACTTACGCCCTTCCATCGACTACCGGGGCTTGAACCAGATCACAGTAAAAAATAAATATCCTCTACCTCTTGTCCCGGAGCTATTCGATCGGCTCGGGGGGCCCGTATCTCACCAAGCTAGACCATCGCGGAGCTTACAACCTGGTCCGTATTTGCGCTGGAGACTAATGGAAAACGGCATTCAACACCCGTGATGGGCACTACGAATACTGTGTGATGCCCTTTGGTCTCTGTAATGCCCCGGCGGTCTTCCAGGAACTGGTGAACGACGTCTTCAGGGATCTTCTCTACGACTGTGTGGTCGTATATCTGGACGAAATCCTGGTCTATTCCCCGGACTTGCCGACCCACAGAAAAAACGTATGACTCGTTCTGCAAAGGCTTAGGGAGAACTGTCTGTACGCCAAGTACGAAAAATGTGTTTGAACGGACGTCCCTTCCCTTTCTGGACTACGTGATTTCTGACACAGGCTTGCAGATGGATCCCGAGAAGATGTCTTCTATCCTCAAGTGGCCTCCTCCCTCCGGACTGAAAGCCATCCAATTCTTCCTAGGCTTCGCCAATTATTATGGCCAGTTTATGCCTCACTTCTTTGCTCTGACGGCGCCTCTCTCTGCCTTGACCAAGAAGGGGGGCCAACCCAAAAGACTGGTCTCCTGAGGCCGACGACGCTTTCTGTTATCTGAAACGGGCGTTTGCCTCCTCTCCGTTCTCCACAGACCGGAGTTGAACTGACAATTCACCTTGGAGGTGGATGCCTCCTCAGGAGCCGGGGCCCTGCTTATGCAGAAGTCGTCCACCGGGAAGTTGGTCACCTGCGGCTTCTTCTCCAAAATCTTCTCGGCACCCGAACGCAACTAGACCATTGGCGAACGAGAGCTCCTGGCGGTCAAGCTGGCTTTGGAGGAATGGTGTTACCTGTTGGAGGGTGCGGTATTGCCGGTTATCAATTACACCGACCATAAAAACCTGGAGTATCTGCGATCCGCTCGAAGACTGAACCCGCGACAAGCCCGTTGGTCCCTGTTCTTTGTCCAGTTTGACTTCCAACTACATTACCGGCCCGCGGACAAAAACGTGCGGGCTGATGCCTTGTCCCGGTCCTTCGTTCCGGTAGAGCAAGAGGAAAAGACGAACCAGTCCATCATCTGTCCCAGTAAGGTCATCCCGGTGGCTCCCGTCACCCTGGCACAGATACACCCCCTGGGAAGACCTTCGTCATGGAGACCGACAGACTCCTTCAATGGGGTCATTCTTCTAAAGTGGCCGGACACACCGGTCAGAAGAAAACGTGGAGCGCTATCGTCCGTCACTATTGGTGGCCGTCTCTCCGTAAGGATGTCGTCTCCTTTGTCTCCGCTTGTCCATCCTGTGCCCGAAACAAGATGCCGAAACACCTGCCCTATTGCCGTCGCCTGCCTCTACCGATTCCCTCTGTTCCATGGCAACACATTGCCATGGATTTTATCACAGACTTGCCGTTGTCTTCCGGATATATGGTCACTTGGGTCGTGGTGGACCGATTCTCCAAGATGGCTCACTTCGTCCCCGTGGTCGACCTACCCTTTGCTCCGGAGCTCGCCGATGCCTTCATTCAGCATATCTTCCAGCTGCACGGCTTTCCCTTGCATATAGAATAAAGACTGGGGAACTCAGTTCACCTTGCGCTTCTGGAGAGCGCTCTGTAAACATCTGGGAGTGTGTCTCTGGACTTTTTCTCAACTTACCATCCCCAGTCTAATGGCCAAGTCGAACGTGTCAACCAGGTCCTGACTTCCTTTCTTCGACACTACGTCAACATCCATCATGACGACTGGTCCACGCTACTCCCTTGGGCTGAGTTCTCCCATAATCCTCACGTCAGTGTATCCTCCTCCTCCAGCTCTCCCATCTATGTTGTCTACGGTCTTAAGCCTTCCATCCCATTACCAGTATCCTCCACTTCTGATGTTCCCGCTGCAGATGCCCTGTCCAGGGACTTCTCTAATATCTGGAGTTCTGTCAAAACCTCCCTTGAACGTGCTTCTGCCCAGATGAAGAAACATGCGGACAAGAGACGCCTTGACCCTCCTTGCTTCTCTCCTGGGGATTTGGTGTGGCTTGCCTCCAAATACGTCCGGTTGAAGATTCCATCTTACAAGTTGTGTCCGCGGTACATTGGTCCTTTTCAAGGTCGTCAAAAGGATCGACGAGGTCTCCTACAAACTGCAGCTCCCTGCCACAATGCGGATCCCTAACTCCTTCCATGTATCCTTGCTCAAGCCAGTCATCCTCGGTCACTCCTCCTCCTATTGCTGTCGACTATGTGTATGCGGTAAGAGACATAGTGGCCATGATGAGAGTGCGGGGTAAGCAGTTCTTCCTTGTTGATTGGGAGGGCTACGGTCCCGAAGACCGGTCCTGGGAACCCCGGGAGAACATTGCTGCTCCTCTGCTACGCGACTTCTTGTCCCGGTTGCGGGGAGGGGGGCGTGAGGGAGGGGGTACTGTCAGGCTCCGGTCTCTGGTCCTCCTGCCCACGGCGGCCCCTCTCACTCCCCCTCCGGGGGTGCCTGTTCAAAATGTTTCCATAGCTAGGTGTTCAGGTCCCTCTGTGCTTTGTCTCATGAGTAACAATGTCTCTTCCGCACAGCCCGTCTGCCGCCCTGACCTTGTCCAGATTGCCGGTTCCCCAGGAAGTGTCACGGTGACTGTCTGCTGTGGATCCCGCCATCATCCGTCAGCCTGATCCAGTCACCGGTCCCCGGTTCCACCTGGTGACTTCAGCCTGCACATCACGCTGGATCCGGATCCCGTCTGCTGTTCCTACTCGGCACCTGAACCCGGTTCCAGTCATCCGTCCTACCTACGGTGCCCTTTGGACTATAGACATCTCCTGTGCAGACTTCTGAAGGACTCATACTCATACTCAAAATCATACTCAGACTCATACTCTGTACCTCCAGTGTTCCGGCTACTGTACATCTAGGCCCTCTGGTGGGGTGATCGGACAGACCCTGTATAGGGCTTAGCTTCGGGTTGCCTCTCTGGGGGAGTCCCGTGCACAGTCCCGTGAATCCACCTCCAGGACGTTACAGTTATTGTAGTGCCCGTACATTATGCTCAGCTCGTGCTTCTATAAACCTGCCCCCGTACACTTAAGTGGGCTCTCATCACTCCAATAATGCCAAACATGTGGACGCTACTGTAGTTTAGACACATTGTGGAGCTCAGAAGAGAGGGTGCCTTTGAATTGAGAGCGCAGATTTTTTTGAGGGCTTTTGTGCTACCAGTAACGTGGAAGCCTGCTATATTTCCGTTAGCTGATGATGGACCTGAGTGGGGACTTGTGTTTTTGTAGGTTGAGTTGAATGCCATTTGGTGAAAATGTTGGTACAGAACATTTTGGATGAGTTCACAGTTATCTTGTGCTCCACGCTGAGCACTTACATCGGGGTTTCCATATACATCTCCAAAATCCGTGATTCAGGTGAAACCCGTGACGCTTCAAATCACTAATGAGGCAGCACACTCGGTTTTCCCAGCTGAAGACACTTGCGTCTCTGCAGCATAAATTGACAGGCTGCATTTAGGAAAGCCGCGCTGCATGTCAGTTTACTCTGAGGAGAAAAAAAGTGAAGTGGGCCTAGGATTACTATCAATCCACTGTGCTTCTACCGCAAAATGCTACGGTTTGGACCCAGCTAAAAGACGCTGCCTCCAATATGCTGCTATTCCTGATTGTGGGCACGCATCCTTACATGTAATCCCAATGCAAATGCTCAGCGTCAAGTGCATGATAAATATGAGCCCCGCTATACTGCGATCTTTTAGAGGCAGAATGAAAAAATCAACAGCAGTTGAAGAATTAGGTATAGGTGATTAGGCAGCTTTATTCCACTGGTCAGTACAATTACAGCAATACCAGGTTTATATTTTTTTTTAGATTTGGCGACTAAACACACTAAAAACACTTTTTACATCATTTTTTTTGCATCACTGGATTTTGAAGGCTATAGTTTTTGTCACTCTTCTGCCATGTGAGGGCTTGTTTTTTGCGGCATGAGTTGAAGTTTTTATTGGTACCATTTTCAGTCACATGAAGGGAATTTTGTTTACTTACCGTAAATTCCTTTTCTTCTAGCTCCAATTGGGAGACCCAGACAATTGGGTGTATAGGCTATGCCTCCGGAGGCCGCACAAAGTATTACACTAAAAGTGTAAAGCCCCTCCCCTTCTGCCTATACACCTCCCGTGCTTCCACGGGCTCCTCAGTTTTGGTGCAAAAGCAAGAAGGAGGAAAAAAATTATAAACTGGTTTAAAGTTAATTCAATCCGAAGGAATATCGGAGAACTGAAACCATTCAACATGAACAACATGTGTACACAAAAAACAGGGGCGGGTGCTGGGTCTCCCAATTGGAGCTAGAAGAAAAGGAATTTACGGTAAGTAAACAAAATTCCCTTCTTCTTTGTCGCTCCTTATTGGGAGACCCAGACAATTGGGACGTCCAAAAGCAGTCCCTCGGTGGGTAAAATAATACCTCAGAATAGAGCCGTAAACGGCTCCGTCCTACCGGTGGGCAACCGCCGCCTGAAGGACTCGCCTACCTAGGCTGGCATCCGCCGAAGCATAGGTATGCACCTGATAGTGTTTCGTGAAAGTGTGCAGGCTCGACCAGGTAGCCGCCTGACACACCTGCTGAGCCGTAGCCTGGTGCCTCAAAGCCCAGGACGTACTCACGGCTCTGGTAGAATGGGCCTTCAGCCCTAAGGGGACCGGAAGCCCAGCAGAACGGTAAGCTTCGAGAATTGGTTCTTTGATCCACCAAGCCAGGGTTGATCTGGAAACCTGTGACCCTTTACGCTGGCCAGCGACAAGGACAAGAGTGCATCCGAGCGGCGCAGGAGCGCCGTACGAGAAATGTAGAGTCTGAGTGCTCTCCCCAGATCTAACAAGTGCAAATCCTTTTCACATTGGTGAATTGGATGAGGGCAAAAAGAGGGTAAGGAGATATCCTGATTGAGATGAAAAGGGGATACCACCTTAGGGAGAAATTCTGGAACCGGACGCAGAACCACCTTGTCCTGGTGAAACCCGGGAAAGGGGCTTTGCATGACAATGCTGCTAGCTCAGACACTCTCCGAAGTGACTGCTACTAGGAAAACCACTTTCTGCGAAAGGCGTGCGAGAGAAATATCCCTCATTGGCTCGAACGGTGGTTTCTGAAGAAACATCAGCACCCTGTTCAGATCCCAGGGTTCCAACGGACGTTTGTAAGGAGGGACGATGTGACAAACCCCCTGCAGGAACGTGCGTACCTGTGGGAGTCTGGCCAGGCGTTTCTGAAAAAACACAGAGAGCGCAGAGACTTGTCCCTTAAGAGAGCCTAGCGACAAACCCTTTTCCAATCTGGATTGAAGAAAGGACAGAAAAGTGGGCAAGGCAAATGGCCAGGGAGAAAAACCCTGAGCAGAGCACCACGACAGGAATATTTTCCACGTCCTGTGGTAGATCTTGGCGGACGTTGGTTTCCTAGCCTGTCTCATTGTGGCAATGACCTCTTGAGACAATCCTGAAGACGCTAGGATTCAGGACTCAATGGCCACACAGTCAGGTTGAGGGCCACAGAATTCAAATGGAAAAACGGCCCTTGAGACAGCAAGTCTGGTCGGTCTGGCAGTGCCCACGGTTGGCCGACCGTGAGATGCCACAGATCCGGGTACCACGACCTCCTCGGCCAGTCTGGAGCGACGAGGATGGTGCGGCGGCAGTCGGCCCTGATCTTGCGTAACACTCTGGGCAACAGTGCCAGAGGGGGAAACACATAAGGAAGCTGAAACTGCGACCAATCCTGAACTAAGGCGTCTGCCGCCAGAGCTCTGTGATCTTGAGATCGAGCCATGAATGTTGGGACCTTGTTGTTGTGCCGTGACACCATTAGGTCGACGTCCGGCACCCCCCGGCAGCAACAGATCTCCTGAAACACGTCCGGGTGAAGGGACCATTTCCCTGCGTCCATGCCCTGGCGACTGAGAAAGTCTGCTTCCCAGTTTTCCACGCCCGGGATGTGAACTGCGGAGATGGTGTAGGCCGTGGCTTCCACCCACATCAAAATCCGCCGGACTTCCTGGAAGGCTTGCCGACTGCGTGTTCCACCTTGGTGGTTGATGTAAGCCACCGCTGTGGAGTTGTCCGACTGAATTCGAATCTGCTTGCTTTCCAGCCACTGCTGGAACGCTTTCAGGGCAAGATACACTGCCCTGATCTCCAGAACATTGATCTGAAGTGAGGACTCTTGCTGAGTCCACGTACCCTGAGCCCTGTGGTGGAGAAAGACTGCTCCCCACCCTGACAGACTCGCGTCCGTCGTGACCACCGCCCAGGATGGGGGTAGGAAGGATTTCCCCCTCGATAATGAGGTGGGAAGAAGCCACCACCGAAGGGAAGCTTTGGTTGCCTGAGAGAGGGAGACGTTCCTGTCTAGGGACGTCGGCATCCTGTCCCATTTGCATAGGATGTCCCAATGAAGAGGACGCAGGTGAAACTGCGCGAAAGGGACTGCCTCCATTGCTGCCACCATCTTCCCCAGGAAGTGCATGAGGCGCCTCAAGGGGTGTGACCGACCTTGAAGGAGAGATTGCACCCCTGTCTGTAGTGAACGCTGTTTGTCCAGCGGAAGCTTCACTATCGCTGGAAGAGTATGAAACTCCATGCCAAGATATGTCAGCGATTGGACCGGTGTCAGATTTGACTTTGGAAAATTGATGATCCACCCGAAACTCTGGAGAGTGTCCAAAGTAACGTTGAGGTTGTGTTGGCATGCCTCTTGAGAGGGTGCCTTGACCAGCAGATCGTCTAAGTAAGGTATCACCGAGTGACCCTGAGAGTGGAGGACCGCAACTACTGTAGCCATGACCTTGGTGAAAACCCTTGGGGCTGTCGCCAGGCCGAACGGCAGTGCCGCGAACTGAAGGTGTTCGTCTCCTATGGCGAAGCGCAGGAAGTGCTGATGCTCTGGAGCAATTGGTACGTGGAGATAAGCATCCTTGATATCGATCGATGCGAGGAAATCTACTTGGGACATTGAGGCGATGACGGAGCGGAGGGATTCCATCCGGAACCGCCTGGTCATTACGTGTTTGTTGAGCAGTTTTAGGTCCAAAACAGGACGGAAGGACCCGTCCTTCTTTGGAACCACAAACAGGTTGGAGTAGAACCGTGACCCTGTTGCTGAAGAGGAACCGGGACCACCACTCCTTCTGCTTTCAGAATGCCCACCGCCTGCAGAAGAGCCTCGGCTCGCTCAGGAGGCGGCGATGTTCTGAAGAATCGAGTCGGAGGACGAGAGCTGAACTCCATCCTTCATGAGGAAGCCGCCTTGGAAGCGGCACCTCCGGCGGTCTTTTTAGGGCGTGAATTAGACCGCCATGCGTCGGAGTTCCTCTGATCCTTCTGAGGCCTTTTGGACGAGGAGAATTGGGACCTGCCCGCCCCTCGAAAGGACCGAAACCTCGACTGTCCTCTCATCTGTTGGGGTGTTTTCGGTTTGGCCTGGGGTAAGGATGTTTCCTTTCCCTTGGATTGTTTGATGATTACATCCAATCTCTCACCAAACAAACGGTCGCCAGAAAATGGCAAACCCGTTAAGCACTTTTTGGAAGCCGAATCTGCCTTCCATTCCCGTATGCGTATTGCCACCGAATTGGCGGCTGCAACCGCCGTACGGCTCGCAGAGTCCAGGACAGCATTAATAGCGTAGGACGCAAATGCCGACGTTTGAGAGGTTATGGACGCCACCTGCGGCGCAGAAGTACATGTGAGTGCGTCAATTTGCGCCTGACCAGCTGAGATAGCTTGGAGTGCCCATACGGCTGCGAATGCTGGAGCAAAAGACGCGCCGATAGCTTCATAGATGGATTTCAACCAGAGCTCCATCTGTCTGTCAGTGGCATCGTTGAGTGAAGCTCCATCTTCCACTGCAACTATGGATCTAGCCGCCAGTCTGGAGATTGGAGGATCCACCTTGGGACACTGAGTCCAGCCCTTGACCACGTCAGGGGGGAAGGGGTAACGTGTATCTATTAAGGCGCTTGGAAAAACGCTTATCTGGACAAGCTCGGTGTTTCTGGACTGCCTCTCTGAAGTCAGAGTGGTCCATAAACATACTCGTTGTACGCTTAGGAAACCTAAAACGGAATTTCTCCTGCTGAGAAGCTGATTCCTCTACTGGAGGAGCTGAGGGAGAAATATCCAACATTTGATTGATGGACGCAATAAGATTATTCACTATGGCGTCCCCATCAGGAGTCTGCGTTCCATGTCAGAGACCTCACCCTGGGATCTATGAAACACCCCGGGAGAACATTGTTGTTCCAACTGAGGGGGACCAGGGGGCAATGATTCCACAGTGCCCATGGTCTGAGATACCGGTCTGGACTACAAAGCTTCTAGAATCTTAGCTATAGTCTCAGAAGTCTGTCAGTAAAAACTGCAAACTCCGTCCCTGTCACCTGGACAGTGTTAGCTGGTGATTCCCCCTGGGCCCCCCTTAGCAGAGGCTCTGGCTGAGCAAGTGCCACAGGGGCCGAGCAGTGCACATAATGAGGGTCAGTGGAACCTGCCGGTAGCGAGGTCATACATGCGGCGCAGGCAGCATATTAAGCCTGTGTTTTGGCACCCCTGCATCTTGTGGGTGCCATGCTGTTGTCTCCCCTGAGCAACACAATAGGGTATATAGCCAGAAATCCACCGTGCACCATACAGTGTAAAGTATAGCCTATAAACATATAATCTATAATTACACTTCTGCACAAGTGGGGCCAGCTCAGGAGCTGATTACCTCCCGCTTAAAGCGGTTGTGTGGCCACCAGCATCCCTGCCTGGGTCCCCCAGAGCTTGTCTCCCCTCTGCAGCGTTAGGGGAGCTGACAGAAATGGCTGCCGGCGTCCTGAGGAGAGGAGGGAGCCGTGGGCGTGACCCAGAAAGTGCGGGAACTGGTGCCCCACTGTGCACAGTGAGGGGGGTGGAGTATGCAAAGCATGCTCCAGCCCTCAGTGCTGCCGTCCTGTACAGCGTCCCGCCCTGCACCTGACTGGCAGGGCTGGGGGCGGGAAGAAAAGAGACAAGGCCGCAAAAGCCGGGGACTCGAGTTATAAGCGCGGCCGCCGTATAAGCGCGGTCAGCGCGGAAGTCCCCGGCGCACTAACAGTCCCAGCCTCTCCGCAGTGAAAACAATGGCGGCGGCGGTCAGCGCGGCAGTCCCCATACACTAACCCACTCAGCGGCGCTGCAGTGTGTAATGGCACAAAACGCAGTCAGCGCTGCGGTCCCCGGTGCACTAGCACACCCAGCAATGCTGGAGTGTTGCTGTGCGCGGTCCCCACGGGGACACAGAGTACCTCAAAGTAGCAGGGCCATGTCCCTGAACGATACTCGGCTCCTATCCAGCAGGGTCCTCAGGAGCTGTGGATGGAGCACGGTCTCCTGTGCCTGGAGACCGAAAGGATCCCACTTCGCCCAGAGCCCTAAGGGGGATGGGGAAGGAAAACAGCATGTGGACTCCAGCCTCCGTACCCGCAATGGATACCTCAACCTTAACAAACACCGCCGACAAGAGTGGGGTGAGAAGGGAGCATGCTGGGGGCCCTGTTATGGGCCCTCTTTTCTTCCATCCGACATAGTCAGCAGCTGCTGCTGACTAAGCTGTGGAGCTATGCGTGCATGTCTGCCTCCTTCGCACAAAGCAAAAAACTGAGGAGCCCGTGGAAGCACGGGAGGTGTATAGGCAGAAGGGGAGGGGCTTTACACTTTTAGTGTAATACTTTGTGCGGCCTCCGGAGGCATAGCCTATACACCCAATTGTCTGGGTCTCCCAATAAGGAGCGACAAAGAAAATATTTGATTGCTTTCTATTCCACAATCTGTGAGGCAGACTCAAAAAGAAACAGCAAGTAAGGAATAGTTTTCTTTTTACGCCATTCACCATGCTGTAAAATTGATCAGATAGTTTTATACTACAGATCGGTTCGATTACAGAGATACCATATTTATACAGCTTCTTTTTGTTTTGCGCTTTTACATCATAAAAACAATATTATAGGAAAAAAAAAATTATATTGTTGCATTCGAGAGCTATAACTTTTTTATTTTTTAGCTGACTGAGCTGTATGGTGGCTTGTTTTTTGCTAGACAAAATGACGTTTTCAGAGGTACCATTTATATATACAGCTGACTTTTTGATTGCGTTTTTATTCCACTTTTTTGTCAGCTGTATGTTGAAAAGACATATTTTGGTACTTTTTATTTTACCGTGTACACTTAAGGGGTTAACTAGCGTGACCGTTTTATAGCTCGGGTTTTTACGAATGTGGCAATACTAAATATGTGTACTTTTATTTGTTTATTTTTTTTTACATATATATTGGATTTTTTTTAGCTCTTTATTTTCTGATTTTTTTTTTAATATTCTCACTTTACCTTTTCCACTTAGTCCCTTTACAGGGCAGCACCTCACAGTGCTCTGATCACAGCTGCAATGTTCTGCAGTTCTTGATCACTGCCAGGACATCTCAGCTGTCAGCACTGCACTGAGAGTGTGTGATCATGCTGCAGGCATGGTCACACAGGCTCTCTGTAGGCTCCCAGTAGTCAGGTAACCTGGAAGTCATGATGACGACCTTGTCACCATGACAATGATCAGGCTCTAGTGATTGCATCATGGGGGTCCCGATTAGCGGGAAGAGCAATACCTCTACTAAACCTCTATGTGTTGCGATTGGTACTGATTGCAGCAATTAGGGAGTTCAACAGCCAGGGACGGCACAGGCACCATCTCTGGCTGTGGGGGCATTGGGTCGGCTGTCAGGTAAGCCGAGCCACTGGCCACGTTCGTGGGAGCACAGCTCCCTGTGCCCTCACAATGGTTAGGACGTAACGGTACATCCCTTGGTTATTAAGTCACGTTGACATAGGACATACTATCATGTCACGCAGTCGTGAAGGGGTTAAAGGGAGTCTGTCAGGTAAGCAGTTCTGGGTGCATAGTTGCTAATCCTTGCCTAAAAGTCCCTTTATCTAATAACATACTTTTTCTTAAAATCTCTTTTTGTATTTTTAAAGATCCTTCATGATATGCTAATGAGCGCAGGGACTAGTCGCAAGGGCGTCCATTCCTGCACGAATTCCGCGCTCCTAGCATGTTATCACACCCATAGGGGCATGCAAACATGCTATTCCATGCCCATGGCCATCATGGGCAGTGACGTCCGTACCTCTGTCCGTTGCACCGCCTCAGAACGCTGGCTTGGGGTTAGTGCGCATGGATCAGAATGCCCCGCACTTCTGGTCATGCGCTCTATAAAGCCGGGTGTTTTTGTCTTGGCTTCAGAGAGGTCTAGTGCACATGATCGGAAGTGCTGTGACTTCTGATCCATGCACACTGACCCTAAGGCCTCCGCCACACATCCGTGAAAACCATGTCCGTGTAAAACGGGCCGTTTTTCGGGTCCGTTTTCCGTTTTTTAGGTCCGTTTTTATGGTATGTGTGGCCTGCGTGTGTATCCCGTATGCTAGCCGTATGTGCGTGTGGAATGTCCGTGTGTGCGTGAGTGAAATAACTGACATGTGTGTGTGTGTTGTCCGTGTGAAATGTACGTGTGTGATGCAAAATGTCGTTACTACATGTCGGAAGACAGAGTAGCGGGATGAGAATGAACTCGGGTGAACTTCACCCGACTTCATTCTCATGCCGCGGCTCTGTCTTTGTGCCGTGTACTGATTAGCGGTCACCTGTGAAGGATTCACCGGTGACCACTAATCCCCCGAGTGACTGAAGTGTCCCCCCCTATCTCATACTCACCGTTCCCCGATCACCGGCGCTGCACGGCGTTCACACTGTTCCGGCGGCTTTTTCTAATTTGAAAAAGCCGGCCGCCCATTAATCAATCTCGTATTCCCTGCTTTTTCAGGATTTTTTCAGGTGTGTGTGTTTTTTTACTGTAACTTACAGATTAATCATGGAAGGTGTCTCATAGACGCCTGACATGATTAATCTAGGACTTATTGGCAGCTATGGGCTGCCAATAACTCCTTATTACCCCGATTTGCCAACGCACCAGGGTAAATCGGGAAGAGCCGGGTACAGTCCCAGAACTGTCGCATATAATGTATGCGGCAATTCTGGGCGGCTGCTGACTGATATTGTTAGGGTGAGGGGCCCCCCATAACGTGGAGCTCCCCATCCTGAGAATACCAGCCTTCAGCCGTATGGCTTTATCTGGCTGGTATTAAAATGGGGGGGACCGCACGCCATTTTTTTTAATTATTTATTTATTTATTTTACTGCACAGTATAGACACGCCCACCAGCTGCTGTGATTGGGTGCAGTGAGACAGCTGTCACTCAGCGTGGTGGGCGTGTCTCACTGCAACCAATCACAGCCGCCGGTGGGCGGGTAAAGCAGGGAATACGAGATTGATTAATGGGCGGCCGGCTTTTTCAAAAGAGGAAAAGCCGCCGGAGTTTTTATAACAGCCGTGCAGCGCCGCGCCGGAGATCGGGGAATGGTAAGTATGAGAGAGGGGGGAACTAACCGCCAGACAGCTAGAGGGACAGACAGACATAGAGACCGACCGACGGACTGAGGGAGAGAACGAAACATAAAAAGAAAAAAGACTGACATCACATGAAAAAAGCACAAAACATACAGGGAACAAACAGAGATGCGTCCGTGTCACTCGGACGTGCGCACAGACCCATTGACTTTCATTGGGTCCGTGCTGCGTGTTGCGTGAATAAAACGGACATGCTGGCGTGAGACACGGACCAAAAAACGCATCACGGAGACGGACTCACGGACATAACCAAAAACGCAATTGTAACCGCAGAGATATAGTAACATTGGTGCACGTTTGGCCGTGTCTCCAGTATACACGGAAACGGACCAAACACGCACGTGTTTCACGGATGTGTGTTTCAGGCCTAAAGCCCGGTGTCTGAGGCGGTGCAATGGACAATGATACAAGTATCACTGTCAATGATGACGTTGGGCCATGGGCACTGAATAGCATGTTAGCTTGTATGTACGCCAACAAGGGCGTGCTAAGAGGGCGTAATGAGCGCAGGAACGAATACCCTTGCGACTTGTCCCTGCGCTCATTAGCATATCATAAAAGATCTTTAGAAATGTTTTATAAAGATCTCTTTATGTATGCTACTAGATACAGGGAAAATTAGGCAGGGATTAAAAATACACACCCAGAACTGCTCGTCGTTCTGGGTGCATATTGCACCTGACAGGTTCCCTTTAAGAGAAAACAATACTAAAAGGTACAATTTAATATATTCTTTAAAAGCAGCCCTGCCCCTATACATTTGATCAAGGTAAAATGTCTGGTAACTTATCACTCATACAGACATATACTAAAGTGGGATTACAAATTCCCCTTCAAACTCAAAATGATGGCCAAAAGTACAAGACCATCTAGAGTTAGAACGCATATTACACATATAACAAATTATAATAGGTACATACAAACATATACAATATACCTCCTCGAAGCCTCTCAGATTCATAAAGGTAGATTTGGTCATAATTATAATATAATTTTTCTTTCATGCTTAGTCTTTGGCTGCGTCTTATAGAATTAGGAGTGTTGACGTTCGTATGGCTCCTGAAGAATAACATGGAAAAAAAAAAAATTAGTTAGTATTCACTAGATATCTACTTTGCATCAGCTTCATTCCTGACATCCCCTTTTGTGACATGTTAGAAGGTTTAAACGTTCTAAAGGTGGCTTTACACGCTACGAGATCGCTAAAGCGATCTCGTTGGGGGTCACGGAATTTGTGACGCACATCCGGCCGCTTTAGCGATGTCGTTGTGTGTGACACCTATGAGTGATTTTGAATCGTCGCAAAAACGTTCAAAATCGCTCATCGGTGACATCGCCCCCTCTTCCCAATTTATCGTTGCTGCTGCAGGTACGATGTTTGTCGTTCCTGCGGCAGCACACATCGCTATGTGTGACGCCGCTGGAATGACAAACATCTCCTTACCTGCGTCCACCGGAAAAGGAGGAAGGAAGGAGGTTGGCAGCATGTTCCAGCCGCTCGTCTCCTCCCCTCTTTTTCTATTGGACGGCAGTTCAGTGACGCTGCTGTGACGCTGAACGAACCGCCCCCTTAGAAAGGAGGCGGTTCGCCAGTCACAGCGACGTCGCTGCACATGTATGTGCGTGTGACGCTACCGTAGCGATAATGTTCGCTACAGCAGCGATCACCACATATCGTGCCACCGACGGGGGCGGGCCGATGCTAGCAATGTCGCAGCGTGTAAAGCGGCCTTTAGGCTATGTGCGCACGTTGCGTAGTGTCCATGCTGAAAATTCTGCAGTGATCTGGCAGCCCATGTGCACTTCAAATCGCTGCAGAAACACTGCATAATGGATGCAGTGTGTCTGCAGAATAGATGCCGATTTCATGCGCTGTGGATGCTGCCTCTCCCATAGGCCTCTTATACACGTTCGTGAAAAACCACGCACGTTTTTCACGGACGTGTCAGAGGTGCGTTTTGCCCTCCGTGAGCCGTGTTTATGGCACTACGTGTGTTCTCCGTGTGTTATACGTGATAACACACGAAGAACCGGAACTTTCTGCTCACCTGTCCCTGGCATCGCTGTCCGTGGTGCTGATCTTCGGTCTCCGGTCCTGCCGACTCCCCGCTTCTGCAGCTTCTGGCCGCAGTGAAGTGAATATTCAATTAGCATAATGAGCGGCGGTCGGCAGCAAGTGACAGCAGCGGCAGAGACTGCAGGGCTGGAGAAGGTGAGTAAAGTTTTGTTTTTTTCTCACACACATGTCTTTTCTCCGGTGCGTGTCACACAGAACACATCCGTGTGGTCCATTTGCATTACGTGTGACACGTTTGCATTCTGTGTGACACCCGTGATGCCGGAGAGAAAACGGACATGTCAGCGTGAGAAACACGTAAGTACGAAACGGACACACGTTCCGTGCGCAAATACTTACGTGTGTCCAGAACCATAGGAATACCTAGGTCTACGTGTGTACGTGTCTCCGGTACGTGAAAAAACTGCCAAACACGTACCGGAGGCACGTACGTGTGAAAGAGGCCATAGACAGAGTAAGAGCAGCATCCAAAGCGCACCAAATAAGTGACAGTTGCTTTTTTGAGCGCAGCGATTAAGATCAAAATTTCAGCATGCAAATCGCTGCGCTCTCAAACACAACGTGCGGATGGATTTTGCACAATCTTCATAGATTGTGCTGGGGACGCAGGACACATGCATTTACGCTGCAGTGCTAAACACAGTGTAAATGCATGAAATTACGCAACGTGCGTACATAGCCTTAATGTGACATTAAACACCGTTGGGTATTTTCTGTCACCTAGGCCTCTTCATTGTCACTTCAAATGTGAAATGTATGTGATAGTAAAATAGTTTTGTAAATTTTGTTGTAAAAATGAGAAATTGCTGATAAACGTTTGTTTAACCCTTCTAGCTTCCTAACAAAAAAAAAAAATTTCAAAAATGGGGCTGATGTAAAGTAGACAGGTGGGAAATGTTATTTATTAACTATTTTGTGTGATGTAAATCTCCGGTTTAAAAGCGTAAAAATTCAGTTTGAAAATTGCAAAATTGGCTCTGTCATTAAGAGGTTAAGGCAGAAAGATAACCGGCAATGTTCAATTGAGGAAAGGGAAGCAAAGCATCACCAAGGAGTACACCCAGCGTTTGGAGACGTCCATGGCTTCCAGATTTCAGGCAGTCCCTTCGAGACCAAGGATGCACTGGTTCGTCCTTGGCCGTGTCAGCCCTATGTGGGAGCCCGCGGTAATCCCTGCACTTGTCTGCTGATCTGATAAGCAGATATAAGCAGCTAAAAGGAGCGGGTGGATCAGACTATCAAAAATCAATAAAAAAAAAATGAAAAAACCCCCCCCCCAAAAACTAAAGTTCAAATCACCGCCCTCATTGAAAATAAAACAGTTAAAAAATGACACACATATTTAGTATCGCCGCTTTCAGAAATGCCTGATCTATCAACATATAAAATCAATTTATTTGATTGGTACACGGCGTAGCAAGAAAAGAAATTCCAAACGACAAAATTACGTGTTTTTTTTGGTTGCCGTAACATTGCCTTAAAATGCAATAACAAGCAATAAATACAGCGCATCTACCCAAAACTTCTGAATTTTTCACCCCTTACATAAAAGAAGTATACATGTTTGGTATCTATGAACTCGTACCTGAGGTATTATACAGACATGTAAGTTTTGCCATATAGTGAACATGGTGAATAAAAAAAACCAAAAACCACACCATTGTGGAATTTCACAATTTCTCCACATGTGGATTTTTTTCACCACTTTCCAATAAACTATAGAGTAAAATGAATGGTGTCATTCAAAACTATTATTTAAACTTAAGCGGGCTTTAGACACAACGACATCACTAGCGATGTCGCTGGTGAAAGCACCCGCCCCCATCGGTTGTGCGTCACGGGCAAATTGCTGCCCGTGGCGCACAACATCGTTAGGACCCGTCACACATACTTACCTGCCTAGCGATGTCACTGTGGCCGGCGAACCACCTCCTTTCTAAGGGGGTGGTTCGTTCGGCGTCACTAAGCGGCCGCCCAATAGAAGCAGAGGGG
Organism: Anomaloglossus baeobatrachus; assembly: GCF_048569485.1. Lineage (NCBI taxonomy): Eukaryota > Metazoa > Chordata > Amphibia > Anura > Aromobatidae > Anomaloglossus > Anomaloglossus baeobatrachus. The sequence goes on along the minus strand of NW_027443515.1, from coordinate 67,141 downwards.
CGGAGATGAGCGGGCTGAACATCCCGCCCACCTCCTTCCTTCCTCATTGCGGGCGGCTGCAGGTACGGTGATGTTCCTCGTTCCTGCGGTGTCACACATAGCGACGTGTGCTGCCGCAGGAACGAAGAACAACCTGCGTCCTGCAACAGCAACGATATTCGGGAAAGGAACGAAGTGTCAACGATCAGGTAAGTAATTTTGATCGTTTCACGCGCAACGACGTCGCTAACGAAGTCGGATATGCGTCACGAATTCCGTGACCCCCAACGACATCTCGTTAGCGATGTCATTGCATGTAAAGCCCGCTTTAAAGAAGAAAAAAACCTGTAAAAAAATAACTTAATAGATTAGATTTTTATTTTTTAAAACTTTTTTTTTGTTACTAGTCCCTCTAGTATAGGGATCAGCAGTCTGATTGCTGCTGCATTTTTTCTGATGAGAGCTGTACAGCTCTGATCATAAAAGGTCACTGTTCCCTTAATAGCCACAGCTTACGCGGTTCTTAGGCTGGAAACACACTTATGCGTGTAAAATCGGTCCGACTTTCATGAAAAAAACTCGGCCGATTTTAGTGCACGTTAGGTCAGTGTGCAATGCAAGTGCAATGCTTTTTTTTGTTTCCAGGCTAGCAGAGCGTGTGTAATGCGTGTGTGATCCATGTATGATCCTTTTATTTTTTCACTCAGCAGCTGTCATCTGCCATTCAGCTCTGCTTCTTGGCCGCTGACAGCAGCCACAGACAGAGCAATGTAGCAGAGCTGAATAGCCGATGACAGCAGACACAGACAGAGCTGCACGATCAGAATGAAGTCGGATGAACGTCACCTGACTTCATTGTCATCCCACGGCTCTGTCTGTGTGACATGGCCTGATTTTCGGTCACCGGTGAAGGTCTCACCGGTGACCGCAAATCCCCTGAGTGACCACAGTGAGCCGCCCCGTCACTGAGGTTTCCCGTGGCCACAGCAGAAGTCCTCCCGCTGAGATCTGTGGCTGCGGGTAACCTGAGTGACGTTATCGCTGATAGCGCGACTCACTTCAGTCGCTGCGGGTAGCTCACAGAGAGCGGTCGTGGTCTGTGACCGCTCTCTGTCAGCTTCCGATGTAGCAGAGCTGACAGCGTCGAGGGACCTCTGTGGATTACGTCGGACATGGAAGGGTATTTGGGGTCTTGAATAAAGTGGTAAAAGAGGGTTTTTTATTTCAAATAAAGGATTTTTGGGTGTATGTCTTAATTTTCTTAATCTTACAGGTTAATCATGGAAGGTATCTCGGGGAGACGCCTGCCATGATTAATCAAGGACTTAGTGGCAGCTATGGGCTGCTGCCATTAACTCCTTATTACCTCGATTGCCACCGCACAAGGTAATTCGGGATGGCCGGGTACAGTCCCGGGACAGTCGCATCTAATGGATGCGGCTATTCCGGGCGGCTGCTGGCTGATATTGTTAGGGTGGGGGGCTCCCCATAACGTGGGGCTCCCCATCCTGAGAATACCAGCCTGCAGCTGTGTGGCTTTACCCTGGCTGGTATTAAAATTGGGGGGAACCGCACGCCATTTTTTTTTTTTATTTTTTTTTTTACTGCATTATATAGACCCACCCACTGGCAGCTGTGATTGGTTGCAGTGAGACAGCTGTCACTCATCGTGGGAGCGTGTCTGACTGCAACCAATCATAGGCGCCGGTGGGTGGGGAAAGCAGGGAATACGAGATTGAATAATGAGCGGCCGGCTTTTTCAAAAGAGAAGCCGCCGGAGCAGTATGAACGCGGTGCAGCGCCGCGCCGGTGACTGGGGATCAGTGAATATGAGAGAGGGGGGAGAGGGATAGACCGACATGGACAGAGAGAGAGACAGACCGACAAGAGAGAGAATAGAGACCGAGAGGGAGAGACCGACTGACAATAATCGCATGTTTCTCAAAACACTGGAAATGAGTGAGGTCTCACAATGTCGGTCAATCTCTATGATTGACCGACATTGTTAGACCTCACTCATTTCCAGTGTTTTGAGAAACATGCGATTAATGTATTTAGAAAAACGAATGTCAGTAGGATGGTGTGAGTGCCGGTCCATGTGACATGCTTTTTTTTTTCACGCTCCCATAGAGTTGCAATGGAGAGACTCGTGCGTGAAACTCTACAAATAGCAGCCTGCTGCGATTTTTTTTCTCAGTCCAATTTGGACTGAGAAAAAAATAGCAGATAGGAGCTGCCTCATTGTTTAACATGTGTCCGAGTGCAATGCGAGAATTTTTCGCATTGCACTACTGCGAGAAAATCGCAAGTGAGAAGCCGGCCTTAGACAAACTATGATATGGAAGTGTCAGGATCATCACATGACCTGACGCTACCATAGCAACCATCGGTACCCCGTGATCACTTCACGTGGCTGCAGATGGCGGCGAGGAAGCGCACGGTCCCCGCCGTGGCCATTTAAATCACGCTGCCGCACTTTGGCCGAGCGACTTAACAGGGAAACAGGTGCGGGTGGATCTTGGATCCAATTAGGGGGAGGGGGACAACTACATCAATTTTTTCACTAAAATTAGTAATTACTTCCGCTGTTGTAGTTGTACAAGCTATCTAGCTTTCTCTATCTATATATCATCCATCTATCTATATTATATAGCTATATATCTAAGTCATCTATCTCGGTCTACTGTTTCTAGTATCTATATCAGTCCATATATCTGACTATCTAGCATTTATCTATGATTTTTCTGGCTTTGCACAAATTTTACACATAAAAAAACATTAATATAGATCATATAGAGCAGGGGGAGAATACAGAGCACAGGAGATCAGCGGCGCCCCCAGGTGATGCTGCTGTCAGCTTGTTGCTCTTGATCAGCCTGCAGCAGCTCATCATATAGAGCAGGGGGAGAATACAGAGCACAGGAGATCAGCGGCGCCCCCAGGTGATGCTGCTGTAAGCTTGTTGCTCTTGATAAGCCCACAGCAGCTCATCACATAGAGCAGGGGGAGAATACAGAGCACAGGAGATCAGCGGCGCCCCCAGGTGACGTTGCTGTCAGCTTGTTGCTCTTGATAAGCCCGCAGCAGCTCATCATATAGAGCAGGGGGAGAATACAGAGCACAGGAGATCAGCGGCGCCCCCAGGTGATGCTGCTGTCAGCTTGTTGCTCTTGATAAGCCCGCAGCAGCTCATCATATAGAGCAGGGGGAGAATACAGTGCACAGGAGATCAGTGGCGCTCACAAATGATGCTGCTGCAGGCTTTTTCCTATTCATAAGCCGACAGCAGCTCATCACATAGCGCAGTGGAGAAATATAGTGCACAGGAGATCAGCGGCGCCCGCAGGTGACGCTGCTGTCAGCTTGTTCTTATTCATAAGCTTGCATCACCAAATCACAGCGCGGGGAGATATTACAGCGCACTGTAGAGGCTAAATTCCAGTTGGCTAAAGGACCTTTCCTGACATCATGTCCATGGCCTCCACCAACATAACTGATATCACGAAGATACTTCATGTGGTCATGGAGTTGTTTATAACAGAATCAGGGAGTCTGGGGGTAAGACGTCCAGATGTAGGGGGAAAGTAAGGGGGGGGTACCTCCCCCTTGCATGATTATAGTGGATGGCGGGAAACTTTGCCACGCCTACCAACCAAGCCAGTAATCCCTACTAACCAAAATGGTCACGCTCACTTCCCAGACAGGTCCTTCTAGCCACAACCCACAGAGCAGACAGCTGCACACAGGGGACGGGGAAGAGAGAGTACGGAATACGAAGAGGGTGCAGGGTACTGTGTGGCAGCAGGGAGTCAAAATGACATTTGCAGTGATACTGTCACGCTCCCCGGGTCCTCCGCTCCGCTCCCCGGCTCACCTGCCACGCTCCCCGCTCTCCAGCCTCCTTTGGCCGCGCTCCCCAGGCTCCCTGGTCCCCGCTCCCGGCGCCCGTCGGCTTCCCAGCCCCTGGCCGGCGCTGCTGCTTCCTCCTCTCAGCTTCCTGCCCTGGCTTCTGGCACCCGGGCCGCGCGCATGCGCATTAGGGCGCGCGCGCGGTCACTGACCCTTTCTTAAAGGGCCAGTGTCCACTGACAGGAAATGATGCACACAGGTACAGGGTATAAAGGGGATTAATGTCCAAGGGGGCGGGGCCTGTTCTTCGTGTTTCCCAAGCTAGGAGTCAGGTCTCCTTGTGTTCCTGTGAGATACTTACCTCTCTCTCTTTTAGAGCCGAGCCTGCATTGCCATCCGGTCCTGCTGTATCTCGAACCCCGAACGCTGCCTATCTACCATCCTGACAGTCCATACCATCCCGGTTCCCTGCGGTGACCCGTCATCTTGCTCCAACGGTTCCGGACCCCGCCTAACATCATCCCGGCTTCCGAACCTGAGCTCCGTCACCCGGACCACCATCAGTGACCCCGTGGTCCCAGGGACTTCTCCATTGTGTTCTAAGTGCACGGACTGTTCTGCTACCTAAAGTGCTCCGGCTACCGGACTCCGTTCCCTCTTCGGGGAGTTCGGTCCAGTGGATCCACCTCCCGGGTCTGCCCATCCATCTGGCCCTAACAGTAAGAACAGGCCATGGATCCCGCCGAAGCGCTAGCGGCCTTGCAAGAGGAACTCCAACGCCAGCGTGAAGTCCAGACCCGCATGCTGAACTTTATGACTTCCGTGGACGCCCGCCTGAACACGCTACAAGCCTCGGTCACATCTTCTGCGCCCCGGGTCTCCACTAGTCAATCCACGGCTCCCGCTCCCGTGGCAGCCTCTTCGGATGCTTCCAGACTTCGTTTGGCTTCACCACCCCGTTACGCCGGAGATCCCAAGACCTGCAGGGGGTTTATAAACCAATGCTCCCTTCATTTCACGCAGCTGCCGCATTTGTTTGCCTCCGACCAAGCCAAGGTCGCCTTCATAATGTCTCACCTAGAGGGCGAGGCACTGGCGTGGATGAACCCCTTGTGGGAGAAGGAGGACCCTATGACCAAGAATCTCCAAGAGTTCCTGCAGGCCTTTCGCAGCACCTTTGACGAGCCGGGACGCGCCTCCGCGTCTGCTTCATCTCTTCTCCGGTTACGTCAAGGAACTCTGACGGTGGATCAATACGCCATCCGTTTCCGCACCTTGGCTTCAGAACTCGGGTGGAATAACGAGGCCCTAACAGCCGCCTTCTTGGAAGGACTCGCGGGTCGAATCAAAGATGAGCTGGCTGGACGTGACGTACCGTCCACCCTGGACGCCCTGATTACCCTAGCGACTCGAGTGGACATTCGCTTTCAGGAGCGGTCCAAAGAGGTGTCCCGTGAGAGACGTCCGGTACGGCATGCCTCTCCTCCACAGAAGCCCGCCGTACTCCAGTCAACGACCTCTGGTGCCTCCGTCCATGAGCCCATGCAGATCGACCGTGTGCGACAGTCTGAACAACGTCGAGCAGAGCGACTCGCCAAGGGTCTCTGCTTCTACTGCGGAGAGGGCACACACCTGCTACGCGCCTGTCCAGAGAGGCCGGGAAACTCCAAAGCCTAGGGTTGGTAGGAGAGGCCACCCTAGGTGCTGGGACTCTCTCAGACCCGGTTACATGGACTGTGCAAGTGACAACGGGAGAGACGCGGTTTACGGCTGAGGCGTACCTCGATTCTGGGGCAGCAGGCAATTTTATCCAGCAGGCCACGGTGGACAAATACCAGGTGCCTGTTACTCCACTCGCCAAACCTCTTGTGATTGCCTCTGTGGATGGGAGACCCCTCTCTGACACCATCTCCTGGATCACCAAGCCGCTTGAACTGCGTATCGGCGCTCTGCACACCGAGAACATCGCTCTCTACGTCCTCCCACACATGTCACATCAAATCCTGCTGGGTCTTCCTTGGTTGCGGACACACGAACCTTCAGTCAGCTGGGGCACTGGCGATATCACTCGATGGGGGTCTTCTTGCCATGATACCTGTCTGAAGACCATAAAACCCATCCGGCGACCTCCGGTTCCAGAGACCCTACCGGGACTACCCTCAGCCTATTGGTCCTTCGTAGACGTCTTTGATAAGAAGGAGTCAGAGGTACTTCCGCCACATCGCCCTTACGATTGTGCCATTGACCTGCTCCCGGGAACTACACCACCTCGAGGAAGGATATATCCATTGTCTCCAGCCGAAACAAGGGCCATGTCTACGTACATCACAGAGAGCCTGGCTAGGGGATTCATTCGGAGATCCTCCTCTCCTGCTGGAGCTGGCTTTTTCTTTGTAAAGAAGAAAGAGGGCGACCTACGACCATGCATAGACTACCGGGGATTGAACCAAATTACCGTAAAAAACAAGTACCCCCTGCCGCTCATCCCCGAATTGTTTGATCGGCTCAGAGGAGCTCGTGTCTTCACCAAGTTGGATCTTCGGGGTGCCTACAACCTGGTCCGTATTCGCTCAGGGGACGAATGGAAGACCGCGTTCAACACTCGTGATGGGCACTATGAATACTGCGTGATGCCCTTCGGCCTGTGTAACGCACCAGCCGTCTTCCAAGAATTAGTGAACGACGTGTTCCGGGACCTTCTCTACGTCTGTGTGGTGGTATATCTGGATGACATCCTTGTCTTCTCTCCGGACCTCCAGACCCACCGTAAGAACGTGCAACAGGTTCTACAAAGACTGAGAGAGAATCGTCTGTACGCCAAGTACGAGAAGTGTGTCTTCGAACAGTCTTCTCTCCCCTTCCTGGGTTACCTCATCACCGAGACCGGACTGCAGATGGACCCAAAGAAGGTCTCTGCCATTCTCAACTGGCCTCCTCCTTCTGGACTGAAGGCAATCCAACGTTTTCTGGGATTCGCCAATTATTACCGCCAGTTCATTCCTCACTTCTCTGCTCTGACTGCTCCTCTCTCCGCCTTGACCAAGAAGGGGGCTAATCCAAAGGACTGGTCACCTGCGGCCGACGCCGCGTTTGGCTCTCTAAAGCGAGCCTTTGCCTCCTCTCCTGTACTCCACCGTCCAGAGTTAAACCGCCAGTTCACCTTGGAGGTGGATGCCTCCTCCTCAGGAGCCGGAGCAGTGCTCATGCAGAAGTCCTCCTCCGGGAAGATGGTGACTTGCGGTTTCTTCTCCAAGAGCTTCTCCGCCCCTGAACGCAATTACACCATCGGTGACCGAGAGCTATTGGCAGTCAAACTGGCTCTGGAGGAATGGCGCTATCTCCTGGAAGGTGCAGTGTACCCCGTCATTATTTACACGGACCACAAAAACCTGGAATACCTGCGGTCTGCTCAGCGACTGAACCCCCGGCAAGCCAGGTGGTCCTTGTTCTTTGCCCGGTTCGATTTCCAGCTCCATTTCCGACCCGCGGACAAGAATGTACGTGCTGATGCCTTGTCTAGGACTTTCATGCCCATGGAGCATTGATTAAATATAGAGAGGGAACCACGGGTATATGCCGCGCTTAAAAACCACTGAAGTTGAAATGATGTGAAAATTTCTCTTTTATTTACAGCATTCCTACGCGTTTCAGAGACAAAGACCGTCTCCTTCTTCAGGGAAAAAAAAAATCATACAGACAATCAAAAGCTGGTATCTTATAAAGGATCCATACTGCCACGTTGACAGCTATGACGTCAACCGCCCTTCAAGATTGCAGGGTGATGACTCATCAGCACATGGAGACAACGGACACATGGAGGAAAAAAACATTATATGAAATTTCCATATCATTACCCAGTCATGATTTATGATTTATCTCAGAGGAATATTTATAATAAAATTGTAAATAAAAATGCTTATTTGTGTTTATTTCTTGTGTGAGAAAAAAGTATATGGAAGCTTGAAAGGAAGAAAAAAAAGAGAGTTAGAATAAAGGTACGAACCTATCAATCATATGCTGGAAAAGAAGAGGGGTGAATACACAACCATTGTTCTGAAGTAGCAGACAATCTAATTTGACTACGAACTGATATGTGATTAGAAGGGAAATAAAGCCGTGATTAGTGAAATGATTCAGATCTATATCTGAAAGAAAGATAATGAAACCTATTTGCGTGCTGTTAAACTTAGTCATTTGTTGGTTAAAAAAGATTAGTGAAAGTGAGGATTTTTCGGCAGGACAGTTCCTAAAGAAATGTGTGTCCGTGACTTGGAATTAGAAAAGGATTATATCCAAAGATAATGGGATCATTGCCCAACCATTGTTCTAAAGCAGCGGACAATCCAATTTGGCTACTGGCTAATTTGTGATTGAGGAGAATAAGGCCGTGATTAGTGAAACTGACTCAGATTAACTGAATGAAAATTTATTACATGCTATTTAACTTGGGTGTTTAATGGTTAAGAGGAATAGTGTATGTGAAGATTTTTGCAGTGAAACAGTTCCTAAAAAGAATGTGTGTCCGTGACCGGGAATTTGAAAAAGAAGATGATTATGTCCCAAATAATGGGACGGTATCAATTAACCGGGTGAAAGAAGTTCAACTGAAGCAAGAAGGAATGGAGCGGGTACTGATCTGTCAGGGTGAAAAGAGTTCAGACCGTGGGAAAAACTTTAGTGCGCAGTCGCATGAAACAAAACTGACTCAGCAGAGGTGACCCTGGGTCAGAGCTTGGAACATGACGCTTACTGCGGTGTAGAGTAGTAGGGAGAAAACAAGTGTGCAATATCCAACAAAGGAAGGGTAGTGTGAAAACACGATCTGGAGAGGTGGAATGAATTTGCTGAAGTGTTTGCTAGTGATAATAATAAATAGAAAGAAATATTTAGCTAAAAAATGGGAAATATATAGAATATGAATTAAAACATGATTTAGAACATAATTAAAAACATTTTCATAATTAAAAAGGAAACCTGCAAAATAGTTTTGCAAGCAACCTATGGGCCGGTAGTAACAATATGGAGATTAAATGAATTAAATAAATTGGATACCAAAGTGTTAAAAGAAAATAAAATACATATATAAAAAAAATTTTTAGGAATGCGAATATACATGCACATATTAAATACAAAAAGTCCACACGTCCATAACAAACTGCAAATAGTGCAGAAATATAAAAAACGCAAGATATAGAAATCTCTGTTAAAAATATGATAAAAGCATAAAATCATATTGGTCTTATCATATTGGTCTTATCATATATGGGTTCGTTAAAAAAGCATTATAGTCTCTGGAGCAAAAATTGGACAACATGAAATAACATAATTTATATGAGTCTTATCATGTATGGACTCATCAAGAATATATTATAGTCACTAGGAAAACTGACCCATGGAAAAATTGGTATTAAAAAGAAACAAAGATAATAATATGTACGGAGATGGAAAACTGAATAAATATTAGTGATTTGACAAGATTGGCGCTTAATAAAAAAGATCTGACACCTCATTTAGACCAAAGGGTTTTAAAGTGTTTAGTTTATGTATCCAAAATGACTCCTTTCTGCTTAAGGCTTCAGTCCTATTGTGCTCAATAGGATCAATTTGTTCAATGGGGGTGATCCTGAACTCTAATCTTTTCTCATGTTCAAGAGTACAATGTTTTGAGAGCCCATGCAGGAGAAAACCAGTTTTGATATTATGGCGGTGCGAGTTCAGCCTATTGTGGAGAGCCTGACTCGTTCTGCCCACATATTGTTTGCCGCATATGCAGTCAACCAAATAGACGACAAAATCAGACTGGCATGTCAGGCGTTTTCTGATTTTGAAAGACTCATTACCACTAGATGAACAAAAAGTGGTTCTGCCATGATAAATGCTCTTGCAACATAGACAGTTTTTGGAACCACATCTGAAAACACCTGTTGTGGTTACAAGTGTATTTTTAAAAGGCCTGTTTTTTAGTTTGCTCGGTGCTACAATATTTTTGATGGTGGGGGCCCGCCTAAAAGTGATACCCGGGGTAAGAGGTAAAATGGGAGTGAGGATGGGGTCACTTTTCAAAATGTCCCAATGTTTGGATAAGATATATTTGATGGCCATATTATCACTACTGTAGGTGGTGATGAGATTTACACCATAATCTCGACTCACCCCTTCAGATTTTCGTTTATTTTCGTGCCCATTATTATTTTTATTTTTATTTTCATTTTTATTATTATTATTGGCGTTCCGATTCCCATCCCCGCCTCCTTCACATTCTGGAGGGACGACACCCCTATGTGTTTTGACAAGGTCAATCTGTTTGAGTTTGGAGGATTCCTGGTAAGCCCTCCGTATCAGGGGCTTTGGGTACCCTTTATCCTCAAACCTTTGTCTCAAAACCTCTACTTGTTCATTAAAATCAGTATCCTGGGTGCAATTTCTCCTTATTCTCTTATATTGATTGAGCGGAATATTCTGTAACCATTTATTATAGTGCTCACTGTTATAGTGAATATAACTGTTGGCATCTACTTTTTTAAAATGGGTTTTGGTAAGAATTTTGTGCCCTTGATGAAAAATAACAAGATCCAAAAATTGTATACTATCAGCACATACTGTGGAAGTGAATTTTAAACCCCAGTTGTTACTATTCAGGTTGTCAAGGAGAGATTGGACATCTGAGCAATTGCTATCCCAAATAATGAACAGATCATCTATGAATCTCTTATATAGTACTATACCCTCTTTGTATTGACCGTTTTGGATATGAATCATCTCAAAAATTCCCATGAAGAGGTTGGCATAGGAACATGCAGCCTTAGACCCCATCGCTGTCCCAAGTCGCTGATGGTATAGAGTATTATCAAAAGTAAAATAATTATTACAGAGAATAAAATTCATACTTTCCAATAAAAAGTCTCTTTGTGCTGATGGAATTTGGCTGTCGTTTTCCAAAAATAGGGAAATACATAATAGACCCAAATGATGTTGTATGTTGGAGTACAATGAGACTACATCAATGGTTACAAAAATGAAGGAATCTTTCCATGCAATCCCGCTGACATTTTCTATAAGATGGGCAGAATCTCTGATATGACTGTCCAGTTTAAACACGTATGGCTGTAACAGTAAGTCTATATAGTTGGCCAAATTCGAGGTCAAGGAGTCAATCCCTGCTATGATTGGTCTGCCGGGGGGATTTAGCGCATCCTTATGGATTTTAGGTAGGTGGTAAAAAAACGCCATTACTGGGTTTTTTACCTGCAAAAATCTTTTTTCAGCAGGGTTCAAAATGCTGTTTTCTGTAGCTTTCTGGATGAGAATTTTATATTCCGAAATGGCTTTATTATACTCTACTTGCTTGGCAGTCTCATAATGAATAGGATCTGAAAGTATCCTGTGAGCCTCTTTTAGATAATCAGTTCTATTTTGTATTACAATTCCCCCCCCTTTATCGGCTGCTCTGATGACTATATTGCTGTTATTCTTTAGGGATGTCAAAGCCTCCCTTTCGGGGTGTGTTAAATTATATTTAGATTTCCTCTTTTGACCAATGGCTTTTTTAAGGTCTTCCAGGACTAAATCACAAAAAGTTTTCAAGAAATGCCCCTTGCTTTGCGTGGGGTAAAATTTGGACTTAGGCTTCACTGCAACATGGCAATAAGGGCTTGCTTCAGGAGTGGTGGTAGTAGGATTTTCCCCTTTAAGAAGAAAGTGTCTTTTTAATGTGAGTTTCCTGATATAATCTTGCACATCAAGGAAGGTGTCAAAATCCTTTGATCTGTATGAAGGGCAGAAAGATAGACCCTTGTTTAGAACCCTTGACTCCCCCTCATTGAGCACATAGTCGGAGAGGTTGAAAATGTTATTTTTGTCATTTGCATTATTATTGGTATTGATGTGTATTAGCCCAGATTTCTGGGGGATCCCATGAAATGAAATGTCAGTAATTTTATCTCTAGCTGTGGCACTTAGATAATCCTTTTCTCTCTTTTGTTTTGACTTGAGTCCTGCTCTTGTTCCTCTACGGTGTTTTTTCTCTTTTTTGTGGATGATTTTGGGACTAAAAAATCCGTAATCAGATTTGGTTTCAGAGGTCTGGCTGATGGCAAAAAGGGAACGAGCGGTGAGGCCCTATTTGTATTATCTAGGACAATTTTTTCTGTGCCCATATTAGTCACTGGTGTCATGGTGGAATTCTGTGAGGAAGGAATAGAGTCTTCATGGACAGTTAAATCCAAAAGGTCTATGAAATCCTCGTCCTGAACTCTATCGTTATGTACAGAGGGATCATTTAGATCCAAGAGCGCTCTTTCCTTTCTGATTCTATCAATCTGTAGCCTAATCTTGGCTAAGTGTGCTCGTGTCTCATCAGGATTCAGTGGAGTGGGTGCTATTTTAGCAGGGTTGGATAAACTATTTGATGTCGAGGGAAGGGAAATGTCCATATTTATATTCTGTCTGCTGGGGTTGTCCTGTAAAAAGACTTCTTCTGCCAATTTATCTATATGGTCTGGGATCTTTTGTATCTCAATTGGAGATATACTTGTTTCTTTAAACCCCTCCTGCCGAGTTATAATCCCACTACTATTAGTATTGGTGTTGGAGCTCTTTCTATCGGTCCTGTGAAATCTGCTATTCACAAAGCTCTTCCTACTGAAATTATTATTATTTGTAGAGCTATGCCTCCTGAAACTATTGTTACTCATTGAGAGAAGGGGTTTTTCAACAGGTGTGGTGGAATGAGCCTGATGTTTCTCATGTCTGTCTCTCTGTAGTTTTTTAGATTTCCTGATGATCGTTTCTTGTTCCAGCTGTAGGAGCCGGGTGTTGATCCCTGAGTTCAAATTCTTATACTCAGGGTGTAACACAAACAAAGTGAGATCCTCATACAATTCTGAAATTTTAGCCATAGAGGCTAAAGCAATATTGGTTCTCTTATCATGCAAGCATAATAACATACCTTGCATACAATGGCTGAATAATTTGTCCCATCTCTCTGTGAAGTCCAAATCTTGTGGAAATGGTGATACTCGTTGGATTTGTAGTCCTTTAGGGCATAGTTTCTCATCCATATATATGGATAAAAATCTGGCGTCTAGGCTATAATGCAATTCCTCCTTTAGATGGTCTTCAAGGGAATGAAAAAGTTTCCTCATGCGGGTAGTGTCCTCCTCCGAGAAGGGAATTCCCGGATCCATGTCACTGTTAGCGTTGAAATCATCAGGTGCTCCGACAGTTTGGAGGATGAGCCTTTCCCTGGATGATAGGCGGTTGTTATAATAATCCATGTTGTGCACGGATGGTGGAAATGAATGACAGAGCCCTCTGCTGCCGCAATCCCCAAGGAGATAAGGTCCAGAAGCCGAATCCCGGTGTCCGAAGACCAGCAGAAACTAAAAAAGGGGGAGACAAAGGGCGCAATAGGGTCTTACCCGATATAACAAGTGGTGATAGGAAAGGAACAGTAACACTCACCTGATAGGGTTGTGCCAGTCACAACTCCTTCAAAAGCATGTGAGTGTCCGTGTGATTCAAGCAGCGGCCCCGTATAACAATATAGAAAGTTGATTAAATATAGAGAGGGAACCACGGGTATATGCCGCGCTTAAAAACCACTGAAGTTGAAATGATGTGAAAATTTCTCTTTTATTTACAGCATTCCTACGCGTTTCAGAGACAAAGACCGTCTCCTTCTTCAGGGAAAAAAAAAATCATACAGACAATCAAAAGCTGGTATCTTATAAAGGATCCATACTGCCACGTTGACAGCTATGACGTCAACCGCCCTTCAAGATTGCAGGGTGATGACTCATCAGCACATGGAGACAACGGACACATGGAGGAAAAAAACATTATATGAAATTTCCATATCATTACCCAGTCATGATTTATGATTTATCTCAGAGGAATATTTATAATAAAATTGTAAATAAAAATGCTTATTTGTGTTTATTTCTTGTGTGAGAAAAAAGTATATGGAAGCTTGAAAGGAAGAAAAAAAAGAGAGTTAGAATAAAGGTACGAACCTATCAATCATATGCTGGAAAAGAAGAGGGGTGAATACACAACCATTGTTCTGAAGTAGCAGACAATCTAATTTGACTACGAACTGATATGTGATTAGAAGGGAAATAAAGCCGTGATTAGTGAAATGATTCAGATCTATATCTGAAAGAAAGATAATGAAACCTATTTGCGTGCTGTTAAACTTAGTCATTTGTTGGTTAAAAAAGATTAGTGAAAGTGAGGATTTTTCGGCAGGACAGTTCCTAAAGAAATGTGTGTCCGTGACTTGGAATTAGAAAAGGATTATATCCAAAGATAATGGGATCATTGCCCAACCATTGTTCTAAAGCAGCGGACAATCCAATTTGGCTACTGGCTAATTTGTGATTGAGGAGAATAAGGCCGTGATTAGTGAAACTGACTCAGATTAACTGAATGAAAATTTATTACATGCTATTTAACTTGGGTGTTTAATGGTTAAGAGGAATAGTGTATGTGAAGATTTTTGCAGTGAAACAGTTCCTAAAAAGAATGTGTGTCCGTGACCGGGAATTTGAAAAAGAAGATGATTATGTCCCAAATAATGGGACGGTATCAATTAACCGGGTGAAAGAAGTTCAACTGAAGCAAGAAGGAATGGAGCGGGTACTGATCTGTCAGGGTGAAAAGAGTTCAGACCGTGGGAAAAACTTTAGTGCGCAGTCGCATGAAACAAAACTGACTCAGCAGAGGTGACCCTGGGTCAGAGCTTGGAACATGACGCTTACTGCGGTGTAGAGTAGTAGGGAGAAAACAAGTGTGCAATATCCAACAAAGGAAGGGTAGTGTGAAAACACGATCTGGAGAGGTGGAATGAATTTGCTGAAGTGTTTGCTAGTGATAATAATAAATAGAAAGAAATATTTAGCTAAAAAATGGGAAATATATAGAATATGAATTAAAACATGATTTAGAACATAATTAAAAACATTTTCATAATTAAAAAGGAAACCTGCAAAATAGTTTTGCAAGCAACCTATGGGCCGGTAGTAACAATATGGAGATTAAATGAATTAAATAAATTGAAGGAAAGGAAAGAGCGCTCTTGGATCTAAATGATCCCTCTGTACATAACGATAGAGTTCAGGACGAGGATTTCATAGACCTTTTGGATTTAACTGTCCATGAAGACTCTATTCCTTCCTCACAGAATTCCACCATGACACCAGTGACTAATATGGGCACAGAAAAAATTGTCCTAGATAATACAAATAGGGCCTCACCGCTCGTTCCCTTTTTGCCATCAGCCAGACCTCTGAAACCAAATCTGATTACGGATTTTTTAGTCCCAAAATCATCCACAAAAAAGAGAAAAAACACCGTAGAGGAACAAGAGCAGGACTCAAGTCAAAACAAAAGAGAGAAAAGGATTATCTAAGTGCCACAGCTAGAGATAAAATTACTGACATTTCATTTCATGGGATCCCCCAGAAATCTGGGCTAATACACATCAATACCAATAATAATGCAAATGACAAAAATAACATTTTCAACCTCTCCGACTATGTGCTCAATGAGGGGGAGTCAAGGGTTCTAAACAAGGGTCTATCTTTCTGCCCTTCATACAGATCAAAGGATTTTGACACCTTCCTTGATGTGCAAGATTATATCAGGAAACTCACATTAAAAAGACACTTTCTTCTTAAAGGGGAAAATCCTACTACCACCACTCCTGAAGCAAGCCCTTATTGCCATGTTGCAGTGAAGCCTAAGTCCAAATTTTACCCCACGCAAAGCAAGGGGCATTTCTTGAAAACTTTTTGTGATTTAGTCCTGGAAGACCTTAAAAAAGCCATTGGTCAAAAGAGGAAATCTAAATATAATTTAACACACCCCGAAAGGGAGGCTTTGACATCCCTAAAGAATAACAGCAATATAGTCATCAGAGCAGCCGATAAAGGGGGGGGAATTGTAATACAAAATAGAACTGATTATCTAAAAGAGGCTCACAGGATACTTTCAGATCCTATTCATTATGAGACTGCCAAGCAAGTAGAGTATAATAAAGCCATTTCGGAATATAAAATTCTCATCCAGAAAGCTACAGAAAACAGCATTTTGAACCCTGCTGAAAAAAGATTTTTGCAGGTAAAAAACCCAGTAATGGCGTTTTTTTACCACCTACCTAAAATCCATAAGGATGCGCTAAATCCCCCCGGCAGACCAATCATAGCAGGGATTGACTCCTTGACCTCGAATTTGGCCAACTATATAGACTTACTGTTACAGCCATACGTGTTTAAACTGGACAGTCATATCAGAGATTCTGCCCATCTTATAGAAAATGTCAGCGGGATTGCATGGAAAGATTCCTTCATTTTTGTAACCATTGATGTAGTCTCATTGTACTCCAACATACAACATCATTTGGGTCTATTATGTATTTCCCTATTTTTGGAAAACGACAGCCAAATTCCATCAGCACAAAGAGACTTTTTATTGGAAAGTATGAATTTTATTCTCTGTAATAATTATTTTACTTTTGATAATACTCTATACCATCAGCGACTTGGGACAGCGATGGGGTCTAAGGCTGCATGTTCCTATGCCAACCTCTTCATGGGAATTTTTGAGATGATTCATATCCAAAACGGTCAATACAAAGAGGGTATAGTACTATATAAGAGATTCATAGATGATCTGTTCATTATTTGGGATAGCAATTGCTCAGATGTCCAATCTCTCCTTGACAACCTGAATAGTAACAACTGGGGTTTAAAATTCACTTCCACAGTATGTGCTGATAGTATACAATTTTTGGATCTTGTTATTTTTCATCAAGGGCACAAAATTCTTACCAAAACCCATTTTAAAAAAGTAGATGCCAACAGTTATATTCACTATAACAGTGAGCACTATAATAAATGGTTACAGAATATTCCGCTCAATCAATATAAGAGAATAAGGAGAAATTGCACCCAGGATACTGATTTTAATGAACAAGTAGAGGTTTTGAGACAAAGGTTTGAGGATAAAGGGTACCCAAAGCCCCTGATACGGAGGGCTTACCAGGAATCCTCCAAACTCAAACAGATTGACCTTGTCAAAACACATAGGGGTGTCGTCCCTCCAGAATGTGAAGGAGGCGGGGATGGGAATCGGAACGCCAATAATAATAATAAAAATGAAAATAAAAATAAAAATAATAATGGGCACGAAAATAAACGAAAATCTGAAGGGGTGAGTCGAGATTATGGTGTAAATCTCATCACCACCTACAGTAGTGATAATATGGCCATCAAATATATCTTATCCAAACATTGGGACATTTTGAAAAGTGACCCCATCCTCACTCCCATTTTACCTCTTACCCCGGGTATCACTTTTAGGCGGGCCCCCACCATCAAAAATATTGTAGCACCGAGCAAACTAAAAAACAGGCCTTTTAAAAATACACTTGTAACCACAACAGGTGTTTTCAGATGTGGTTCCAAAAACTGTCTATGTTGCAAGAGCATTTATCATGGCAGAACCACTTTTTGTTCATCTAGTGGTAATGAGTCTTTCAAAATCAGAAAACGCCTGACATGCCAGTCTGATTTTGTCGTCTATTTGGTTGACTGCATATGCGGCAAACAATATGTGGGCAGAACGAGTCAGGCTCTCCACAATAGGCTGAACTCGCACCGCCATAATATCAAAACTGGTTTTCTCCTGCATGGGCTCTCAAAACATTGTACTCTTGAACATGAGAAAAGATTAGAGTTCAGGATCACCCCCATTGAACAAATTGATCCTATTGAGCACAATAGGACTGAAGCCTTAAGCAGAAAGGAGTCATTTTGGATACATAAACTAAACACTTTAAAACCCTTTGGTCTAAATGAGGTGTCAGATCTTTTTTATTAAGCGCCAATCTTGTCAAATCACTAATATTTATTCAGTTTTCCATCTCCGTACATATTATTATCTTTGTTTCTTTTTAATACCAATTTTTCCATGGGTCAGTTTTCCTAGTGACTATAATATATTCTTGATGAGTCCATACATGATAAGACTCATATAAATTATGTTATTTCATGTTGTCCAATTTTTGCTCCAGAGACTATAATGCTTTTTTAACGAACCCATATATGATAAGACCAATATGATAAGACCAATATGATTTTATGCTTTTATCATATTTTTAACAGAGATTTCTATATCTTGCGTTTTTTATATTTCTGCACTATTTGCAGTTTGTTATGGACGTGTGGACTTTTTGTATTTAATATGTGCATGTATATTCGCATTCCTAAAAATTTTTTTTATATATGTATTTTATTTTCTTTTAACACTTTGGTATCCAATTTATTTAATTCATTTAATCTCCATATTGTTACTACCGGCCCATAGGTTGCTTGCAAAACTATTTTGCAGGTTTCCTTTTTAATTATGAAAATGTTTTTAATTATGTTCTAAATCATGTTTTAATTCATATTCTATATATTTCCCATTTTTTAGCTAAATATTTCTTTCTATTTATTATTATCACTAGCAAACACTTCAGCAAATTCATTCCACCTCTCCAGATCGTGTTTTCACACTACCCTTCCTTTGTTGGATATTGCACACTTGTTTTCTCCCTACTACTCTACACCGCAGTAAGCGTCATGTTCCAAGCTCTGACCCAGGGTCACCTCTGCTGAGTCAGTTTTGTTTCATGCGACTGCGCACTAAAGTTTTTCCCACGGTCTGAACTCTTTTCACCCTGACAGATCAGTACCCGCTCCATTCCTTCTTGCTTCAGTTGAACTTCTTTCACCCGGTTAATTGATACCGTCCCATTATTTGGGACATAATCATCTTCTTTTTCAAATTCCCGGTCACGGACACACATTCTTTTTAGGAACTGTTTCACTGCAAAAATCTTCACATACACTATTCCTCTTAACCATTAAACACCCAAGTTAAATAGCATGTAATAAATTTTCATTCAGTTAATCTGAGTCAGTTTCACTAATCACGGCCTTATTCTCCTCAATCACAAATTAGCCAGTAGCCAAATTGGATTGTCCGCTGCTTTAGAACAATGGTTGGGCAATGATCCCATTATCTTTGGATATAATCCTTTTCTAATTCCAAGTCACGGACACACATTTCTTTAGGAACTGTCCTGCCGAAAAATCCTCACTTTCACTAATCTTTTTTAACCAACAAATGACTAAGTTTAACAGCACGCAAATAGGTTTCATTATCTTTCTTTCAGATATAGATCTGAATCATTTCACTAATCACGGCTTTATTTCCCTTCTAATCACATATCAGTTCGTAGTCAAATTAGATTGTCTGCTACTTCAGAACAATGGTTGTGTATTCACCCCTCTTCTTTTCCAGCATATGATTGATAGGTTCGTACCTTTATTCTAACTCTCTTTTTTTTCTTCCTTTCAAGCTTCCATATACTTTTTTCTCACACAAGAAATAAACACAAATAAGCATTTTTATTTACAATTTTATTATAAATATTCCTCTGAGATAAATCATAAATCATGACTGGGTAATGATATGGAAATTTCATATAATGTTTTTTTCCTCCATGTGTCCGTTGTCTCCATGTGCTGATGAGTCATCACCCTGCAATCTTGAAGGGCGGTTGACGTCATAGCTGTCAACGTGGCAGTATGGATCCTTTATAAGATACCAGCTTTTGATTGTCTGTATGATTTTTTTTTTTCCCTGAAGAAGGAGACGGTCTTTGTCTCTGAAACGCGTAGGAATGCTGTAAATAAAAGAGAAATTTTCACATCATTTCAACTTCAGTGGTTTTTAAGCGCGGCATATACCCGTGGTTCCCTCTCTATATTTAATCAACTTTCTATATTGTTATACGGGGCCGCTGCTTGAATCACACGGACACTCACATGCTTTTGAAGGAGTTGTGACTGGCACAACCCTATCAGGTGAGTGTTACTGTTCCTTTCCTATCACCACTTGTTATATCGGGTAAGACCCTATTGCGCCCTTTGTCTCCCCCTTTTTTAGTTTATGCCCATGGAGCAGGAAGAGGAGACATCCCAACCCATCGTCTGTCCAAGTAAGATTATTCCGGTGGCTCCTGTCACCCTGGCCCAGATACCGCCCGGGAAGACCTATGTCTCTGAGACAGACAGGCATAAAGTGCTACACTGGGGCCATGCCTCGAAAACAGCCAGTCATGCTGGTCAGAAGAGGACATGGGGTGCGATTGTACGTCATTACTGGTGGCCATCCCTTCGCACGGACGTCGCCTCTTTTGTCTCTGCTTGCTCTTCTTGTGCCAGGAACAAGACGCCCAAACACCTGCCATATGGCCGTCTTCTGCCTCTGCCCATACCCTCAGTTCCCTGGCAACACATTGCGATGGACTTTATTACGGACTTGCCATTGTCCTCCGGACACACAGTCATATGGGTCGTGGTGGATCGGTTCTCTAAAATGGCCCATTTCGTCCCTATGGCTGGACTGCCCTCTGCCCAGGAACTCGCGGACGCCTATATACATCACATCTTCCGCTTGCACGGCTTTCCATCACACATTGTGTCCGACAGAGGAACTCAGTTCACCTCCCGCTTCTGGAGGGCTCTCTGTAAACATCTGGGAGTAACGCTGGACTTTTCCTCTGCCTACCATCCTCAGTCGAACGGCCAAGTGGAACGGGTCAATCAGATATTGACCACTTTCTTACGTCACTACGTCAACGCCCATCATGATGATTGGTCCACACTTCTTCCTTGGGCGGAATTCTCCCATAATCACCACGTCAGTGAGTCCTCCTCCTGTTCTCCCTTCCATGTCGTCTACGGACTTCAGCCGTCTGTCCCATTGCCTGTATCCTCTTCCTCGGACATCCCTGCTGCTGATGCAGTACTCCGTGACTTTACAACCATTTGGGACTCAGTTAAGGCGTCCCTTGCACGTGCATCCCTGCGGATGAAGAGACACGCGGACAAGAGACGTCTGGATCCTCCATGTTTCTCTCCGGGAGATCTCGTCTGGCTTGCTTCCAAGTACGTCCGATTGAAGTTACCATCCTACAAGCTGGGACCTCGCAACATCGGACCGTTTAAAGTCATCGGCAAGATCAATGAGGTCTCCTACAAACTGCAGCTTCCGGCCACGATGAGGATACCCAACTCCTTCCACGTCTCTCTGCTCAAGCCGGTTGTCCTTGGTCCCTTCTCCGCTGCTGCCAGTCCGGCCCCTCCTCCTATTGCTGAGGACGACATCTATGCGGTAAGGGATATCGTGGCCATGAAGACCGTTCGAGGCCGACAGTTCTTCCTGGTGGACTGGGCAGGGTATGGTCCTGAGGATAGATCCTGGGAGCCCAGGGAGAATGTGGGCACTCCGCTGATCCGTGCCTTCCTGTCCCGGTTGCGGGGAGGGGGGCGTGGGGGGGGGGTACTGTCACGCTCCCCGGGTCCTCCGCTCCGCTCCCCGGCTCACCTGCCACGCTCCCCGCTCTCCAGCCTCCTTTGGCCGCGCTCCCCAGGCTCCCTGGTCCCCGCTCCCGGCGCCCGTCGGCTTCCCAGCCCCTGGCCGGCGCTGCTGCTTCCTCCTCTCAGCTTCCTGCCCTGGCTTCTGGCACCCGGGCCGCGCGCATGCGCATTAGGGCGCGCGCGCGGTCACTGACCCTTTCTTGAAGGGCCAGTGTCCACTGACAGGAAATGATGCACACAGGTACAGGGTATAAAGGGGATTAATGTCCAAGGGGGCGGGGCCTGTTCTTCGTGTTTCCCAAGCTAGGAGTCAGGTCTCCTTGTGTTCCTGTGAGATACTTACCTCTCTCTCTTTTAGAGCCGAGCCTGCATTGCCATCCGGTCCTGCTGTATCTCGAACCCCGAACGCTGCCTATCTGCCATCCTGACAGTCCATACCATCCCGGTTCCCTGCGGTGACCCGTCATCTTGCTCCAACGGTTCCGGACCCCGCCTAACATCATCCCGGCTTCCGAACCTGAGCTCCGTCACCCGGACCACCATCAGTGACCCCGTGGTCCCAGGGACTTCTCCATTGTGTTCTAAGTGCACGGACTGTTCTGCTACCTAAAGTGCTCCGGCTACCGGACTCCGTTCCCTCTTCGGGGAGTTCGGTCCAGTGGATCCACCTCCCGGGTCTGCCCATCCATCTGGCCCTAACAGATACCCATCAACAAACTCCTTGCTCAGTTGACATCACAGGAAGTAGCAAAATCCCGGCAGGAGCGGTCACATGACTGCTCTGAGGCGGGGTAGAGGGGCTGACAGCAGGGCCGGTAAGTAGTTGCTTGGTATCTATTACCTGCCCCTATGTATGCCAATAGTGAAAAAAGCAAACAAAACAAAATAAGCCGGATAACCCCTTTAAGTTAAGTTTAACTTCATATAAAAATATTAATCTTTTATTTCCATTATTGCATGCCAGCAAACTACTTACGTAACATTCTCCGCAGTAGCATCCACGGCAAGTCTGGACTCAGTGGTCCTTGCTGACGGTCTGTAGAAACATACACATCAAGAGTTTTAGTGTTACAAGTTGAAAAAATGCAATTTTAAATAATAAAACCATCAATGTGGAGGGTGGATTGTCCTAGAAAATGTGGAGTAAAGACATGTTTCTTGTTCTCCTGCTCTTGGCTTCTGATCCACAAACAACAGCTACTCTGAGATTGATAGAGGCCCCTATAGATTTATGGCATGGCGGACACATTGTTGCACAGAAACCCCCCAGAGGTGTTTGGAAGCGGGAACAGCGAGAGTAATCACGCAAAAGAGCTTTGAAAATCCGAATCGACTAAGAACATCTATACACCATGATTATTGGGCTCTTCACAGCCTAAAAATACAGCCCGCTCCTACCCTAGAAGTGGAGCAACTGGAGATTCTCCAATTCAGGCACTTCACCTCATCTCTCCCTGAATCCCTCATACAGTGGGAAATTGGGTAAAGGTTTTTGGGGTTGATGTCCACTGTGTAGCATCCAAAAACACAGCTGGCATCAAGCCTCAGTGTTAGAAATGGAGAGGTGTCTTTCACCCCCATTACTAACACAGTAAAATTTCAACCCCTTCACCCTCGAGCCTGTTTTCACCTTCATGGCCGCGCCATTTTTTCAATTCTGACCAGTGTCACTTTTTGAGGTGAAATCTGGAACGCTTGAACAGACCCCAATGATTCTGCAACTGTTTTTTTCGTGACAGATTGTACTACATATTGATGAATTTAGGACAATATCTTTTTTACATTCCTGAAAAAAAATGGAAATTGGCAAAAATGTTGAAAATTTTGCATCTTTCAATTTTTCTGACATTAAACCAGAAAGTTATGTCACACAAAAAAATTAAATTACAGTTCCCACATGTCTACTTTACATCAACACAATTTTTGAATTTTTTTTTGGTTAAGAAGTTAGAAGGGTTCAAAATTTATCAGCAATTTTACAACAAAATTTACAAAGCAACTTTTTTTTTTTTTTTTTAGGGACCATTTCACATTTGAAGTGACCTTAAGTTTACTATTTTGGAAAATAGATAGACCCCCCCCCCAAAGAATGTATATAGATGTGTGGTGAGCACTTTGAATACCTAGATGGTTTAGGGGATTTTATAAATTTGTGACTTGAAAATGAAAAAAAAATTAAAAAAAAATAAAATCAATTTTACCACAAAAATGTTCTTTTAGCCTCTTTTTTTTCATTTTCACAAGGGCAACAGGATAACTTGGACCCCACAATTTATTGGGCAATTTCTCCCGGGTATAATGATGCCCCATATGTTGTAGGAAACCATTTTATGGGTGCATGGCAGGGCTCGGATGGGAAGAAATGACGTTTTGGAGCGCAGAATTTGATGTAATGATCTGTAGGTGTCATGCTGCATTTGGAGAGACCCTGATGTGGCTAAACAGTGGAAAGCCCCCAGAAGTGAACCAATTTTGGAAACTAGACTCCCCAAGGAATTCAAGTAGATGTGTGGTGGGCCCTGTCAAACCCCAGGTGTTTTAGGGAATTTTGTGCCATGAAAATAAAAAAAAAAATACATTTACCACAAAAATGTTCTTTCGATTGCATATTTTTCCTTTTCACAGGGGCAACAGGATAAAATGGACCCCAAAATTTGTGGGCAATTTCTCTTATCCTGATACCCCATATGTGGTGACAAAACAATGTTTGGACACACGGCAGGGTTTGGAAGGGAAGAAGTGACATTTTGGAGCCGGCACCTGTTATGTGAATTTAATAATGTGGTGGTGTCTGGTTGGCAAGTGTGTGTTGTGTAGAATACATCAGATTGGCATGTGTGAGATGTGAAGAGCGTGTCAGGTTGGCATATGTGAGTTATGCAGAGTACATCACATTGTCCATCAGGTTGTCGTGTGTGTCATGTAGAGTACATCAGGTTAGCGTGTGTGTTTGGTTGAGTGCATTAGGATGGCATGTGTGAGTAGGATTTAAACCAGATCAGAACCCCAATTTGCAGACACGATGTTTCGGCGTGATTGCCCCTCGTCAGTGCAAATTTTGGGAACTGATCTGGCTTATGAGACGCTATAGTGGGGACCACGGGGAAAACTATTCTCCTTACGGAGACCTGACAAACCAGTCTGGCGGACAGTGAGGGGTCTTAATAGCTGCAAAGCCCCTCTGGGAAATATTCAAATTGTCTCTCCAGGAAAGAGACAAACTCTAGTGCCACCTATTGGAAGTAGCAATCCTAAAAGTCAAAAGTGGCCTTTTAAACAAGCCATTTCATATGACTTAGGATTTAAACCCTGAAAATGTAGAAGTTTATGAATGCACTCAAAGCATGTCCAGGGTATAGCCATGCAGAAAACTGGAGTTTTATATAAAATACCAACAATCAAAAACAAATCCTGGCCAAAATCAAGCTTGGACACTGATCAGTGATGTGCGTCACTCAGCAGTGGCTCGGTGGCTGCAGGATGCACACACGTATGTATTTGCAGGGTAGCAACACCACCCACGTGTCAGGCTCTGGTGCCGTGCAGTTAGAAACCGCAATCACCTTCTTGGGCTCACAATGATGATGTAAAGTAGACATGTGGGGAATGTTATTTACTATTTTGGTGACATATCTCTCTGGTTTAAAAGCTGTAGGGAATCAGCTCTGGTAGATAATGGCAGGGGTGCAGTAATGAGGCACACGCAGGTTTTCAATCCATAAAGTCAGAGTTTTATTTACACTGAAAACAAACAAATGCACAGTCTTATTTCAGAGAGAGATTGTAGAATGGGGCTTTGTAAACCGCGCCAAAGATCACTGATGAAATCTTGGATTAATGTAAACTTTTTATTCTTGCACAGGTCTACGCGTTTCAGGAGGCTCTGCTCCCTTCCTCAGGACCAAACAGGCATAAGTTACATCAAATCGGATTTGATGTAGCTTATGCCTGTTTGGTCCTGAGGAAGGGAGCAGAGCCTCCTGAAACGCGTATGTGGCACCCCAGGGTTCAGTTGCCACAAATATACCTGTACCTGGGCAGGGAAGGATCTCCACATCAGGTAATCCCACATACAACATCTCCACTTCAAGCCTGGAGGGGGAGCTCTACAAGTCGAGTTCAGGTGAGGTCCCCTTTAAAGCCAGGTTTGGAGGTGGAGTCAGAGAGACAGTTGACAGTTGGAGAAAAGGAGACTGTGCGAGCAGAGAGTGAGGGAAGACATAAAAATGGAGAGGGCGGTGCTTAGCCCGCACAAGTAACTGTGTGACCGCCTGAGGGCTCAAGAGTGAGGCAAAAGAGGAGTGACCGGGGAGGTGGAGCCTGACCGGTTCATCCCCAAGGAACAGCACTGATTATCGGACACCGGCGTCCGAGATTGTGAGGGATCTAATCTGCCCAGCAATAAAGACCGGGGGCCAGGGAGACTGCAGATCTCCTGGCCGCAGCAGCACCTGAAGGCAAAGCCGCTACATAGAGCTTAGGGACCGCAGTGAGTACAGCAGTGCCCCTTAGAGAAGCTCCCGCTGCCTGCCATACAGGTGAAGACAGTGAGAGAGGGTCGAGGTATAGCTACAGGCAGCCTAGTACCAAGGAGAGACACAGCGCAGCAGGGAGGCCTCACAACTACCTGGTGCAGAGATCCTGAACTGTTCCCAGATTACCCAAAAAAACTGTAACATCAGAAACTGAACCCCTTTTTAACACCTGCAAGTAAAATCCTGTCAGAGTTAATGAATTGGTGTGACGCACTTTATTTCTTCATCTGAGAAGCCATAGGCTGCTGCACTAAAGTGACAGTTGAAAAGGCTGTGAAGAAAAACCGCCATATCTCTGTACTACTAAAACTGCCCTGGGGACCCCGCTTCACCTACGGGAAGCGTAAACAACTGGCTGCCTAACCATCAGCCCAGAGGTCTGACCTGCAGCCCCAGTAACCATACTGGAACCATAGGTGGCGTCACGAAATACTTATTTATTTATTTATTTTCTTTATTATTTTTTTTTTATTTTATTATTTTTTATTTTTATTACTTATTGACTTTCAGCGACCACCAGGGCCACGGAACCGGGCACAGGCCCCCGTGACATAATCCAATTAACCAACACCCGGAACTGAGTACCCCACAGCCCTGGGGCGGGTCACGTAGACCTGAACAAGAATAAAAAGGTTACATTAATCCAAGATTTCATCAGTGATCTTTGGCGCGGTTTACAAAGCCCCATTCTACAATCTCTCTCTGTTATCAGCCACCTGGGGTACTGCTGCCGTTGATCCGGATTTATACTGTTACAGGAGTTGTGCCTTTCACAACCCTCCTTGGTGAGTAGGATTATCCTTTCTGTCACCCCCTGTCTGTCAGGGTAAGACCCTATTGCGCTTCTTTGTCTACAGGTTTTTTTATCTACAGTCTTATTTCAGACAGGAATGCAAAGCAGAAGTTCAGCTTGTCAAAGAGCACAGCAAAGGTTCTGGAGGTGTCAGTCCATTCAGGTATATCACTTTCCAGCCCAAACACCCACCACATAGAGAGGGTACGGCTGCCTATTTATACTATGTTAATCCTGCAGCTGTGCCCCTTGAGAGTTGCCCCAAAAACCTGGAATAGCAGAGAAGATCTTGGCCAGGTTTTCTCTCTTTTCCTGCTGCTCACCAGTGCAAAAGGCATCTGCTAGGTGGAATAAATCTCCCATCTACCACCATACCCTTTACTGAGTCACAAAACATACAAATTAATAGTTTGAAAATTGTGACATTTTTAAAATTTTTCACAAATCGACAATATTTTCACAAATAAATGCAAAAAATGTCATCTTAATTTTACCACGAGCATGACATACAATGTGTCACACAAAAAACAACTCTCTCAGAATCACTGGGATCCGTTGAAGTGTTCCAGAGTTACAAGTGCAGCTCAATAAATTAGAATATCATCAAAAAGTTTAATTTATTTCAGTAATTCAATACAAAAAGGGAAACGCATATATAGAGTCCCTACATACAGAGTGATCTATTTCAAGTGTTTATTAACTGTTGTTTACACGGGACGACCGATTGTGCGATTTCACAATCGATCGTACCCCGCCCCCGTCGTTTGTGTGTCACGGGCAAATCGCTGCCCGTGTCGCACAGTCGTGACACCCCCGTCACACGTACTTACCTGCTGAGCGACCTCACTGTGGGCGGCGAACGTTCACTTCCTGAATGGGGAGGGACGTTCGGCGTCACAGCGACGTCACCTCAGCGGCCGGCCAATAGAAGCGGAGGGGTGGAGATGAGCGGGATGTAAACATCCCACCCACCTCTTTCCTTCCGCACTGCCGGCGGGAGCCACGGGACGCAGGTAAACTGTGTTCATCGTTCCCGTGGTGTCACACGGAGCACCGTGTGCTGCCACGGGAACGATTAACAACCTGCTGCAGGAAAAATAAACGATATTATGAAACTGAGAGACGAGTACACGACTCACGATTTGTGAGCGATACTGCGTCGCTCAGAGGTTTCACACGAGACGAAGTCGTGTACGATGCTGGATGTGCGTCACAAAAACCGTGACCCCGACGATGCATCGCACAATCCATCGTCTCGTGTAAAGCACCCTTTAATGTTAATGATTATGGCTTACAGCCAATGAAAGCCCAGAATTCATGATCTCAGAAAATTAGAATATTATATAAAACCAACCGAAAAAATGATTTTAAGCTCAGAAATGTTGGCCCCTACTAAAAAGTCTGTACAGTAAATGCCCTCAATACTTGGTCTGGGCTCCTTTTGCATGAATTACTGCATCAATGCGGCGTGGCATGGAGGCGATCAGCCTGTGGCACTGCTGAGGTGTTATGGAAACCCAGGTTGCTTTGATAGCAGCCTTCAGCTCATCTGCATTGTTGGGTCTGGTCTCTCATCTTCCTCTTGACAATACCACGTAGATTCTCAATGGGGTTAAAGGTCAGGTGAATTTGTAGTACTGTGGTTATTAAACCAGGTATTGGTACTTTGGCAGCGTGGACAGGTGCCAAGTCCTGCTGGGAAATGAAATTTCCATCTCCCAAAAGCTTGTCGACAAAGGGAAGCATGAAGTGCTGTAAAATTTCCTGGTAGATGGCTGCGCTGATGTTGGTCTTGATAACCACAGTGGACCTACACCAGCAGATGACATGGCTCCCCAAACCATGACGGATTATGCAAGCTTCACACTAGACCTCAAGCAGCTTGGATTGTGGCCTGTCCACTCTTTCTCCAGACTCTGGGACCGCGATTTCCAAATGAAATGCAACATTTACTTTCACCTGAAAACAACACCTTGGACCACTGAGCAACAGTCCAGTTCTTTTTCGCCTTGGCCCAGGTAAGACGCTTCTGGCATTGTCTATTGGTCATGAGTTGCTTAACACAAGGAATGCAACAGCTGTAGCCCATGACCTGGATATGTCTGTGTGTGGTGAATCTTTTAGCATTGACTCCAGCAGCAGTTCACTCCTTGTGAATCTCCCCCAAATTTTTAAATTCGCTTTTCTTAACAATCCTATCAAGGCTGCGGTTATCCCAGTTGCTTGTTAACCTTTTTCTACCACACTTTTTCCATCCACTCAACTTTCCATTAATATGCTTGGATACAGCACTCTGTGAACAGCCAGCTTCTTTAGCAATGGCCTTTTGTGGCTTACTCTCCCTGTGGAGTGTGTCAATGACTGCCTTCTGGACATCTGTCAAGTCAGTGTACCGCCCCGCACAGCCGAGCCGCTCGGATCCGGGCTCGTTGGTGGGTGGCTCGAGCGCCTCCGGACCCGGCGCACTTCGCTCCGAAAGCATGCTGGCGCTACTTAGGGGGTAGGTAGGTGTATGGCCAGAGCCGTGTTTGAGTTCGTGACGCCACCCACGGGATGTGGTGAAGGTGTAGACACCACTGCTGCGGTTACGGGGCACCCGGGGGAGATGGTGATGCAGCAAGATGTTAACCCCTCCGTGGGCAGGAATGATGGCCCCGGGACCCGTTGAGAGTAGTAGAAGCTGGGCGATGCAGGGCGGTATGCGGCCGGATGGCACTGTTGTACTCACTATTATTGACACACACAAGTCTCTGGTAAACAAAGTTGATGGTGGTCGGTGCCCGCAGCCGGCTGCGCCTGCTCCCCCACCCGGTTTGGTAGTCTTGGCCTTTCTCCTGCACTGTGTAGTGTATTTGGGCTCCTGCGCTTCAGCGATGGGAGTCCGTTCCCAACTGTGTATATGTCCGCAGAGCCCGTTTGCCCGCACACGCTGGCCCGTGGAATCTCTCTGCCTGTGCGGTGGCTTTCTAATCCCCTCGCTGGGCTGTTGTCTTCAGTCGGGAATTGGGTGGGAAAGGACCTATAGTCAAGACCGCAATCAGTGAATTAACTCGGTCCAGTGGATTCTGGACCTCGTTTCAGGGTCTGAGTACCCGCTGTGTGCTCCGGTTTCCGAGTCGGTTCCCCGGGTCGGTACCGGCGGGCTACTACCCTGTCCCGGTCCACCACGGTTCCACCGAGCCGTCTTCCCGGCTCCTGCAGGCTAGGCCACCATATGCCTCCTAGCCGAGGTACCAGGGCTAAGACCCTGGCACCTGTCAGTCACCACAGGCCTGCTGCACTCCACACTCCTCTTTTCAGACTACTCCTACTGGGAACTGACTCTTCTCCAGCCCCAGGCTGTTTGAACTCTTAAGCGGGCTTTACACGCTACGACATCGCTAATGCGGAGTCGTTGGGGTCACGGATTTTGTGACGCACATCCGGCCGCATTAGCGATGCCGTTGCGTGTGACATCGATAAGCGATTTTGCATCGTTGCAAAACCGTGCAAAATCGCTAATCGGCGACACGGGGGTCCATTCCCAATTATCGTTACTGCAGCAGTAACGAGGTTGTTCGTCGCTCCTGCGGCAGCACACATCGCTGCGTGTGACGCCGCAGGAGCGAGGAAGCTCTCCCTACCAGCCTCCCGGCCGCTATGAGGAAGGAAGGAGGTGGGCAGGATGTTACGTCCCGCTCATCTCCACCCCTCCGCTGCTATTGGGCGGCGGTTCAGTGACGTCGCTGTGACGCCGCACGGACCGCCCCCTTAGAAAGGAGGCGGTTCGCCGGTCACAGCGACGTCGCCGGACAGGTAAGTATGTGTGACGGCTGTGGGCGATGTTGTGCGGCACGGGCAGCGATATGCCCGTGTCGCGCAACAGATGGGGGCGGGTACCCAGACTAGCGATATCGGGACCGATATCGCAGTGTGTAAAGTAGCCTTTAGGTGGGTGTGCACCAACCAACTGGTCACGCCCTCTGGTGTGTCCATCCAACCCTGAGAGTGGTGACTAGGGTTTTAAAGGTTGGCTGATGTTACCTTATTGAGGGACAGGTTTAATTCGGGGGTCTATCTGTGACTACCTGGCTAGTCCAGGACGTTACATCAGCAGTCCTCCCCTGGCTTGTGTAGCCTACTGTACCAGCTTTAGAAACCATTTTAAATGCTTAGGAAGCCTCTGCAGATGTTTTGTGGTAATTCTAATTTTCTGAGATAATGACTTTTGGGTTTTCATCAACATTAACAGAAATAAACACTTGAAATAGATCTCTGTATAATATGTGTTTCACTTTTTGTATTTAATAACTGAAATTAATTAACTTTTGGATGATAGTCTAATTTATTAAGAAGCACTGGTACTACCTTATAAAGTGAGGCTAGTCAGAATTGATAAAATTGGCCTAGTCTGGAGGGTGGAAACAGGTTGCCTGGTGAAGAGGTTAAAACTGTGGGTATTTGAGAGTAATCAAATTGCCCTGGGTAGTGTATTCCAGAGAATTGGTGCAGCCTGAGAAAAGTCATGGAGACGGGAGCGGGATGTTTGGTTTATTGAGGATGTTAGTCTTAGATAAAAGCATAATTAGATTGTTTGGTGCATATTCAAAGTAGTAGGTACATTTAGGAGATATTTGAAACAAAGGAAATGGATACTTTGCCTAAAATGTGAAGGATGAGCATGGTGTCAACCCCTTCACCAGCGGGCGATTTTCCGTTTTTTCCTCCTCTTTTTCAGTGAGCCATAATTTTTTTTTTTTTTTTTGAGCTGTCAATCTTGTCATATGCGGGGTTGCTTTTTGAGGGTTGTACGTTTGAGAGTTGTACTTTTGAAAGAAATCATTAGTTTTACCATATAGTGTACTGGAAAATTGGAAAAAAAATTCCAAGTGTGGTGAAATTGCAAAAACAGTGTAATTGCACGATTGGTTTTGGGGTCTTTTAGTCACCGTGTTCACTCTATGGTAACACTGATGTGTCCATATGATGCCTCAGGCCAGTATGCGTTCGTTGATACCAAAACATTTATACTTTTACCTTTATCTAAGAAATTCAAAAAATTCAGAAGTTTGACAAAAAAACAAACAAAAAAACGCACTTTTGGCACCATTTTTCTGAGACCCATATTCTTCTTATTTTTCGTGATTTGGGGCTCTGTGACTGATTATTTTTTATGTTTTGAGCTGGCGTTTTTCATCATACCATTTTTGTACACATACCACGTTTTAAGTGCCAATTATTGCATTTTTAAAAACTTTTTCCGCAACCAAAAAACTTAATTTTGGTGTTTGACATTTTTTTTCTCACCACATCATATACTAATCAGATTAATTTACCGTATTTTTCGGACTATAAGACGCACTTTTTTCCCCCCAAATGTTGGGGGAAAGTGGGGGGGTGCGTCTTATAGTCTGAATGTAGGGCTGCGGGGAATGAGGGTGCTGCGGTGGAGCGGGTCATCGGGGGCACGAGCAGGCTGCAGCAGCGCCTGCCGTGACCACGTGGAACTGCTAATTTAATATGCACGCCCATCCTCCCGCCCATCTTTCAGCGCTGAAGTCGGCGCTGACAGGTGGGCGGGATGATGGGCGGGGGATAAACAGCCGCCCGCATGATCACCCTGGCAACTACAGCCTGGAGTGATCATGTGCGGCTGTATTCACTGCCCCCCGCACATTATCATCAGCGTGGGGTGCAGTGAATTAGTATATTCACCTATCACCGTTCCCCTGCAGCATCGCAATCTCCTCCTGGCTGACGGTGGCGGCCGCTGAGTGGAGACTAGCGGTGCGTACAGCGATGACGTCATCGTTGTGCGCACGTGTTCACACGCAGCCGCCGGCACAGACAGGAGGACATCGTGATGCTGCAGGGGAACGGGGACGGCTCCACTCAGCGGCCGCCGGCAGCCAGGAGGACATTGCGATGCTGCAAGGGAACGAGGACGGCTCCTCTCTGCGGCGCTGCCGCTGACACAGACGGAGGAAGAGCGATGCTGCAGGGAGTGAGGTGAGTATAAACGTTTTTTTTTTTATGTGCCACAGGATGGGGGTGTATAGCAGGATGGATGGGGGTATATGAGAAGGATGGGGGTATATGAGCAGGATTGGGGTATATGAGCAGGATGGGGGTATATAGCAGGTTGGGGGTATTTGCCAGGATGGGTTACCGTATATAGCAGGAGGGGACCATATGCCAGGATGGGATATATAGCAGGATACTGTATATACAAGGCATGAGGATCATTACCAGGATGGGGTACCTTAGTAGAGAATTTGGGGACATTACCCCCATAATAGTGTCAGCAGCAGATCCTCGACCCATAACAGTGTGTCATGACTCCATTTTTCGCTTAAAATTTTATTTTCCTATTTTCCTGCTCTAAAGCCAGGGTGCGTCTAATGGTCCGGTTCGTCTTATAGTCCGAAAAATACGGTATATTTTGATAGATTGGGCCTTTCTGAATGCAGCAATACCAAATATGGGTATATTTTTTAACTTCTATTTTCATATATTCAATGGGGCGAATGGGGGGGGTGACAAATTTTTAGGGTTTATTTTTTCATATTGTTCAAAACATTTTTTTATACATTTTTTCTTTGTTTTACTAGTCCCTCTAGAGGACTTTATCACTGCAGTGTCTGATTGCTTCTGTATTTCTGATGATTAGAGCTAAACAGCTCTGATTAGCAGAAATGGTTCTTTCCTGTGAGTGCCAGCGCTGTCGGCTCTGACAGGAAATACATCATGAAAGCGACAGGGGTCAGCACATGATTCGTCACTACCATCATGGCCGGCTTTAGCTATGTGCAACTGGTGCGATCGCACAGGGTGCCGGCAGGCAGAATACAAAGGGGGTGCCAAAGGGAGCAGCAACTGAGTTTCATTTGTTGCTCCTGCTGTGCACAGGTTCCAGCAGGGGATGCCCTCCCCTCCTGTGGGCTCTGTGTCCTGTCTGTTCCCATCTTTACCAGAGAGATGGGGGAGTGGTGCCTCCTTTCCTTTGGAAAAAGAAAACAGCTACATAGAGGAGCATAACGTGCGGTGTCATATGTGTAATGTATTATGTGCTGTCTGTATGTGTCATGTTATGTACAGGATGTGTGTGTGTCCTGTATAGTGTGCAATATCTATCTATCTATCTATCCCTTTATATACTAGCTATCTATCCTCCTTTCTTCTATCCATCAATCCTCCTTTCTTCTATCCATCTATCCCCCTTTCTTCTATGTATCCCTCTATCTAGCCATCTCTCTATCTTCCTTTATTCTATCATCTCTCTGTCTATCTATCCTCCATCTATTTATCCATCTATCTATCCCTTTATATACTACTAGCTGTACTACCCGGCTTCGCCCGGGTTAATAACTGTTGTTAACAAAATAGAATGTATTAACATTCCCGGGACAGAATGTATAAATAGAATATATTAACGCCCGGGATAGTAACTGTCTCTCTGTTTCTCTCCCATTCTCTGTCTGTCTCCCCCTCTGTATATATCTCTCTGTCTCTCTCTCTATCTCTTTGTCTGTCTCTTTCCCTGTCTGTCTCAATCTCTTTCCCTGTCTGTCTATCTATCTCTGTCACTTTCCCTGTCTGTCTCTTTCCCTGTCTGTTTCTTTCCCTCTCTCCCTCTGTCTCTTTCCCTGTGTCTGTCTCTTTGTCTGTCTCTTACCCTGTCTCTCTTTCCCTTTCTTTCCCTGTCTGTTTCCCTGTGTCTTTCTGTCTCTTTGTCTGTGTCTGTCTCTTTCCCTGTCAGTCTGTCTCTTTGTGTCTGTCTCTGTCTGTTTCTTACCCTGTCTGTGTCTACCTCTTTCCCTGTCTGTGTCTGCCTCTTTCCCTGGCTGCATTGTGACATGCCAACATTCCATATAAGAGCGTGGCTGCGCATTCTTCTGAAGTTCTGGCTGCACTGTGGCTCCCAGCTCCATTCGCTTTAATGGAGGCAGGTTTTTTGGTGAATAACTGTAAAGCGCGGGGTTAAAATTTCCCCTCAAAACATAGCCTATTACGCTCTCGGGTCTAGAAGTGTGAGTGTGCAAAATGTTGTGGCTGTATCTGCGATGGTGCAGATGCCAATCCCGGACATACACACACACACACACACACACACACACACACACACACACACACACACACACACACACACACACACTCAGCTTTATTTATTAGATTATCTATCAATCCTCCTTTTTTCTATACATGTATCCTCCTTTCTTCTATCTATGTATCCCTCTATCTATCATCTCTCTATCTATCCTCCATCTATTTATCAATCTATCTATCTATCCCTTTATATACTATCTATTATCTATCTATATATCCTCCTTTCTTCTATAATCTAACCCTCTATCCCTTTATCTATCTATCCATCTATTATCTGTCTATCTATATATCTCTATCCTCCTTTATTCAATCTATCTATCCCTTTATATACTAGCTATCTATCCTCCTTTCTTCTATCCATCTATGCTCCTTTTTTCTATCTATGTATCCCTCTATCTATCCATCTATTTATCTATCCATCTCTATCTATCCTCCTTTATTCTATCTATCTGTCTGTCTATCTCGTTCTATAGCATCTATTTAGCTCTCCCTCTATCTACCGTATTTTTCATTTTATAAGACGCACCCCAAATATAAAGATGAAAATATATGGGGTTTGTTTAATAATCCGGTGGTGTCTTACCGGGGAGGTGGGGTGGCAGCAGTGGTGGAGCAGGGTCACAGGAGGTGGGGAGGCCCAGATGTTCACTGCAGCCTAGTGCTGGGGCTGTGGGCGCTGCTCTGTGCAGGGGCAGCCGGCGCTGCTCGGTGTTTGTGCTCGCTACGGGTGGGCTAGATGTGGGCTGTTAGACTGCTCTTAATCATGCCATTATTTGAAGCTCTATCTGCTTGAAATGCTTAGACCTGTAACTATCTATTCATCCTCCTTCTATTATTTATTTATCTAGCTATCCATTTATCTAACCCTATATATAATAATGATCTATCTAAATGT
This sequence comes from Anomaloglossus baeobatrachus, assembly GCF_048569485.1. NCBI lineage: Eukaryota > Metazoa > Chordata > Amphibia > Anura > Aromobatidae > Anomaloglossus > Anomaloglossus baeobatrachus. Next base: position 31,573 of record NW_027443515.1, on the reverse strand, counting down.
CTGTCTATCTCGTTATACAGTATCTATCTCTTTACATAGTATCTACAGTGGGGAAAAAAAGTATTTAATTACCAATTGTGCAGGTTCTCCCACTTAAAAAGATGAGAGAGGCCTGTAATTGACATCATAGGTAGACCACAACTATGAGACAAAATGAGAAAACATCCAGAAAATCACCTTGTCTGTTTTGATAAGATTTTGTTTGTAAATTATGGTGGAAAATAAGTATTTAGTCATCTAAAAACATGCAAGATTTCTGGCTCTCACAGACCTGTAACTTCTTCTTTATGCCTAAGCCACACGGCGAGAAAATCGGTGCGAGTGGAGTGCGATAAAATTCGCATTCCCCTCGGACCAATTGTAGCCTGTGTGTCAGCACACATGGGCGATTATTTTCTCAGCCCTAATCGGACCGAGGAAACAATCTCAGCATGCTGCGATTGTAAGCTGAGACTCTTTCTCTCGCACCCATTCAGGTGAATGGGGCGAGAGAAAAATCGCACTGCACTCGCGGTACACCGGTGTACTGCCAGTGCAGTGCGAGAATGGCAATAGCCGACTACGGAGGAGAGAGAGGGAGAGAAATCCCTCCCTCCCCTCCTCCGTGCCAGCCCGCCTCCTGCAGCTGAGGTCTTATCACATGATCGGACCTCAGATGCAGGCACACTCGTATGACACTCGGCTGCTGCTGTGCTGCCAGCGCGAGCAGAGTCTCATGCGAGCATCGCAGTAGTGCCCAGTGTGGCCCCAGCCTTAAGAGGCTCCTCTGTCCTCCAATCATTACCTGTAGTAATAGCACCTGTTTGAAGTTATCAGTACAAAAGATACCTGTCCACAACGGCAAACAGTCACACTCCAAACTCCAATAAGGTGAAGACCAAAGAACTGTCGAAGGACACCAGAAAAAAAAAATTGTAGCCCTTCACCAGGCTGGGAAGACAATCTGCACTAGGCAAGCAGCTTGGTGTGATGAAACCAACTGTGGGAGAAATCATATGAAAATGGAAGACATACAAGACCACTGATAATCTCCTTCGATCTGGGGCTCCATGCAAGATCTCACCCTGTGGGGTCAAAATGATCACAAGAACAGTGATTCCAAAACCACACGAAGGACCTAGTGAATGACCTGCATAGAGCTGGGACCCCCAAAACAAAGTCTACCATCAGTAACACACTGCGCTACCAGGGACTCCGATCCTGCATTGCCAGACATGTCCCCCTGGTTAAGCCAGTTCATGTCCGGGTCCGTCTGTAGTTTGCTAGAGAGCATATGGATTATAGACCTATGAAAGTTTGGTTCGGCGGGATCAGCCGGACTTTAGAAAAAGTTCTGTTCTGGACCCAAACTTCACCTGAACCTCATTTGAAATACACTGATTGGTAATTTGAGTCTCCGCCCACATGCAGCCAACCATACACAAATCACTTCCTCGGGCGAGTAGGTGGAGGTTTTTTTTGGTCCGCACTACATCTGATCACATGGTCGTTACCCCCAGTACAAGGCGTTCACACACTGCAAGTCGTTACCCCCAGTACAAGGCGTTCACACACTGCAAGCAGCTCAGAAAGGACTGGGCACCGACCGTACCCGAGCACTAAGAGTACCTGAGCTCTGAGCGTACCCGAGCACTGAGTGTACCTCAGCACAGAAATGTTTTACTGGGTGCTCAGCATACGCACAGCACCCGACTTAAACACTGATTGTTTTTTTTGTATATTCTATGTTCCATACCAATACCAAACTTTAAGGTTTGGGTCCGCTCATCTCTACTCATACGTTACATAGCATCACTGCTGTCTGCACATCACATGCAATGGTATAGTGTAGGTATGAAAGCCATTCTATCAGTATAATGCAACATTAGCAGCTGAGGTGAATTATGAGATCATACAGCAGCTGAGGTGTGTATAATGAGGTTCTTCATCAGGTGAGGTTTGTGTATAATGAGGTTCTGCATCAGCTGAGATGTGTATAATGAGGTTTTACCAGACATTTTACTGGGAAAGAATGGTAGAGACTGTGTAAAGTGTTGTTCAATAATGTCTCATTTGTGTCCAAATCAGTCCATGACCTAAAGGACAAAAGCTGCCATTTCTACGAATTGCACCTGCAGACGGTCCATACTACAAATTGCAAGGAGAATATGTACATAATAACAGTACAGGTACATGGGAATGTTCTTGGAGAGATGTATTATACTGGAACAGAGAGATAAGAGGTGAAGAACCTGCTGTGTGGTCCGGTGATGTTACAAATTATATGACTAAAGGCTGCTTTACACACAACGATATCGCTAGCGATCTCGTTAGCGATGTGACACGCCAGATCGCAGATACGATTTGCCTAGATCGCACATGTGATCGGCGTTACAAAAAACGACCTATGTGTGATCTCGACAAATCGTATCTGTGATCTGGCGTGTCACATCGCTAACGAGATCGCTAGCGATATCGTTGTGTGTAAAGCAGCCTTAAGGCCTAAGACACACGGCATGAAAATCGGAGCGAGTGGAATGCGATAAAACATAGCATTCCACTAGGACCAATATTAACCTATGTGCCAGCACCCATGAGCGATTATTTTCTCAGCCCTAATCGGACGGAGAAAATAGTTGCAGCATGCTGTGGGTGCAATGCAAGTCTGTTTCTCTCACACCCATTCAAGTCTATGGAGCAAGAGAAACATCACACTGCACTCGCAGGACATTGGTGCAGAGCGAGAATGGGAATAGCCGGCAAAGGAGGAGAGAGGGAGATAAATCCCTCCCTCTCCTCTTCAGCGTCGGCCCTACCCTCTTCAGTGCTGGCCCGCCCCTCCTCAGAGTTGGCCCGCCCCCGCAGCTGTTGGTCCGATCGCAAGATCAGACCTCAGTCGCAGTGACACTCGACTCCCGCTGTGCTGCCAGCGTGAGCCGAGTGTCATGCGAGGATCGCAGTAGTCACCAGCCTAAAAGGGAAAGTTGGGAGATCCAAAACAGAAATTCTAGTAAACACGTCTTTTTGGAAAAATGTTGGATCCGTGACGCCCCTGGACTATCATGTCGTCACAGGGTATTGCACTATCTGCCCTCCTGTGCAATATCCACCTCCTTCTTGGTTATGGGTCCCCAACTACATGGTGTTGCCTACATCAGCTAATTAAATCCTACGTACACTCTGCACCACAACCACCAGACACACCAGTGGACTGCCGGAGTGGAATAGGGTCGCCCACTTGGGGGGTTGGTTAGAGGAGGACAGGAGTGTCAGGAGTGGAGAGAGGTGTGTTGGAAGTGAAGGAGAGAGGAGGTCAGGAGCCGGGCTCCTAGGAAACTATCTAGGTAGCAGACGGTGGTCTGGGCTAGGGGATCATGGCAAGGGGCACGGAACTGTCGAGGAGGATAGCCGGCGGCCTTGCACCATCACCGGGCTGGGACCAGGACAAGACGGGGTACATGGACCCTAGGTCAGGGAGTAGCTTCAGGCAACTTGGCAATTTACCCGACGAGAATGGAGCCTTCAAGATCCGCTCTCCACCCGCTCCAAAATCGGGGTACTAGCGCAACGAGTGGGATAGCACTTTCCACTAAAACAGAAAATCCCAAGCGTGAACCCTGAGAGCAAGCTCCCACACTTAGCCACAGTGGGGAGCGGGAGCTGGCAAGTTCCATACTACCGGGACCAACAGAGAAGTAAACTTAGTGCCAGGAGGCAGGTCACGGATCGCCAGGCAGCACCATTGGGGACGGGACCCGAACTAGCTCCCCTCAGCGGCAACGGTATCCAGAACTTTGGTTTATCCAGTTGTTGGTGTCAGCTTAATGGACTGAGTACGCAAGTGACCCCCTTCGCACCCAACGACACTCCCCCCTCGCCATTACCGAGTCCCGGGGCATCCCCCTACCCATGGAGGGTTCTAACACCTGGCTGCCCCATTCCATCACCCCCGGGTACTCCCAACTGCAGTGGTGGTACTCCAAATTACTACATACCACGGGTGGCGTCACGAACTCTAACACAATCCCATGTAAATACCCCCTTCATTTGAGTGGCCGCACGACCCCGGGTCCGGAGACCCCTCGAGCCACCGCGGATCCTGATCCGAGCAGCTTGGCTTCTGGCATGGGGGCGGCACAGATCCTCCTTTACTTTCTATTTCTGAAAGAGTTGAAGATTGGGTAAAAACTTGGTATTTTCAGATTACCCAAGAACCCGTCTGAGTTCAGGTATCTGTAGCTTTTGCAGTAACAAATACCATAACTCCAGAGGTAAGGGTTACACCACAGACAGAGCCTTATAATAATAAAGCTACCGAAATGACAGCTATATTTAGTGCTTACCTTGGCTTCTGACAGGGATGGACTGTCTCCCGATTTCTCATTTTGACCGTCTTCTTTTTGGGGTTTGCTGAAATTTATACCAAAACCGATTGATTAGAAATCTCACGCACATAGTTACACATCAGCAAAGGAGCAAACTCCAATTCTCACCATTGGAAGAAGCAGAACCTATTACACACTATATTGACAAAGAAGGGAATTTTGTTTACTTACCGTAAATTCCTTTTCTTCTAGCTCTAATTGGGAGACCCAGACAATTGGGTGTATAGCTACTGCCTCCGGAGGCCACACAAAGTATTACACTTAAAAGTGTAAGGCCCCTCCCCTACTGCCTATACACCCCCCGTGGGATCACGGGCTCCTCAGTTTTAGTGCAAAAGCAAGAAGGAGGAAAGCCAATAAACTGGTTTAAGCAAATTCAATCCGAAGGAATATCGGAGAACTGAAACCATTCAACATGAACAACATGTGTATACAAAAAAACAGGGGCGGGTGCTGGGTCTCCCAATTAGAGCTAGAAGAAAAGGAATTTACGGTAAGTAAACAAAATTCCCTTCTTCTTTGTCGCTCTATTGGGAGACCCAGACAATTGGGATGTCCAAAAGCAATCCCTGGGTGGGTAAAATAATACCTCGTGATAGGGCCATAAAAACGGCCCTTTTCTACAGGTGAGCAATCGCCGCCTGAAGGACTTGTCTACCTAGGCTGGCGTCCGCCGAAGCATAGGTATGCACCTGATAATGCTTGGTAAAAGTGTGCAGACTCGACCAGGTAGCCGCCTGGCACACTTGCTGAGCCGTAGCCTGGTGCCGTAATGCCCAGGACGCACCCACGGCTCTGGTAGAATGGGCCTTCAGCCCTGAGGGAACCGGAAGCCCCGCAGAACGGTAGCCTTCAAGAATTGGTTCCTTGATCCACCGAGCCAGGGTGGATTTGGAAGCCTGCGACCCTTTACGCTGGCCGGCGACAAGGACAAAGAGTGCATCCGAGCGGCGCAGGGGCGCCGTACGAGAAATGTAGATTCTGAGTGCTCTCACCAGATCCAACAAATGCAAATCCTTTTCACATTGATGAACTGGACGAGGACACAAAGAAGGTAAGGAGATATCCTGATTGAGATGAAAGGGGGATACCACCTTAGGGAGAAACTCCGGAATCGGGCGCAGAACCACCTTGTCCTGGTGAAACACCAGGAAGGGAGATTTGCATGACAGCGCTGCTAGCTCGGACACTCTCCGAAGAGACGTGACCGCTACTAGAAAGGCCACTTTCTGTGAAAGGCGAGACAGGGAAACATCCCTCAAAGGCTCGAAAGGCGGCTTCTGGAGAGCAATTAGAACCCTGTTCAGATCCCAGATCCCAGGGCTTGTAAGGAGGGACGATATGACAAACCCCTTGCAGGAACGTGCGTACCTGAGGAAGTCGTGCTAGGCGCTTCTGAAAAAATACAGATAGCGCAGAGACTTGTCCCTTAAGGGAGCCGAGCGACAGACCTTTTTCCAACCCGGATTGCAGGAAGGAAAGAAACGTAGGCAAAGCAAATGGCCAGGGGGAAACTTCCTGAGCAGAGCACCAAGTTAAGAATATCTTCCACGTCCTGTGGTAGATCTTGGCAGAGGATAGTTTCCTAGCCTGTCTCATGGTGGCAATGACCTCTTGAGATAATCCTGAAGACGCTAGGATCCAGGACTCAATGGCCACACAGTCAGGCTCAGGGCCGCAGAATTCTGATGGAAAAACGGCCCTTGAGACAGCAAGTCTGGCCGGTCTGGTATTGCCCACGGTTGTCCTACCGTGAGATGCCACAGATCCGGGTACCACGACCTCCTTGGCCAGTCTGGAGCGACGAGGATGGCGCGGCGGCAGTCGGACCTGATCTTGCGTAGCACTCTGGGCAACAGCGCCAGAGGTGGGAACACATAAGGCAGCCGGAACTGCGACCAATCTTGAACTAAGGCGTCCGCCGCCAGAGCTCTGAGATCGTGAGACCGTGCCATGAAGGCCGGGACCTTGTTGTTGTGCCGGGACGCCATTAGGTCGACGTCCGGCCTCCCCCAGCGGCGACAAATTTCCTGAAACACGTCCGGGTGAAGAGACCATTCCCCTGCGTCCATACCCTGGCGACTGAGGAAGTCTGCTTCCCAGTTTTCTACGCCCGGGATGTGAACTGCGGATATGGTGGATGCCGTGTCTTCCACCCACGTCAGAATCCGCCGGACTTCCTGGAAGGCTTGCCGACTGCGTGTCCCTCCTTGGTGGTTGATGTATGCCACCGCTGTGGAGTTGTCCGACTGAATTCGGATCTGCTTGCCTTCTAGCCACTGCTGGAAGGCTTGTAGGGCAAGATACACTGCTCTGATTTCCAGAACATTGATCTGAAGGGTGGACTCTTGCTGAGTCCACGTACCTTGAGCCCTGTGGTGGAGAAAAACTGCTCCCCACCCTGATAGACTCGCGTCCGTTGTGACCACCGCCCAGGATGGGGGTAGGAAAGACTTTCCTATTGACAATGAGGTGGGAAGAAGCCACCACTGAAGAGAATCCTTGGCCGCCTGAGAAAGGGAGACGTTCCTGTCTAGGGACTTCGACTTCCCGTCCCATTGGCGGAGAATGTCCCATTGTAATGGACGCAGATGAAACTGCGTGAAAGGGACTGCCTCCATTGCTGCTACCATCTTCCCCAAGAAGTGCATGAGGCGTCTCAAGGGATGCGACTGGCCCTGAAGGAGAGATTGCACCCCTGTCTGTAGTGAACGCTGTTTGTCCAGCGGAAGCATCACTATCGCTGATAGAGTATGAAACTCCATGCCAAGGTATGTTATCGATTGGGTTGGGGTCAGATTTGACTTTGAAAAGTTGATGATCCACCCGAAACTCTGGAGAGTCTCCAGCGCAACGTTCAGGCTGTGTTGGCATGCCTCTTGAGAGGGTGCCTTGACAAGTAGATCGTCCAAGTAAGGGATCACAGAGTGACCCTGAGAGTGCAGGACTGCTACTACTGCTGCCATGACCTTGGTGAAGACCCTTGGGGCTGTCGCCAGACCGAAAGGCAGGGCTACGAACTGAAGGTGTTCGTCTCCTATAACGAAGCGTAGAAAACGCTGGTGTTCTGGAGCAATCGGCACGTGGAGATAAGCATCCTTGATGTCTATTGATGCTAGGAAATCTCCTTGAGACATTGAGGCGATGACGGAGCGGAGGGATTCCATCCGGAACCGCCTGGTTTTCACATGCTTGTTGAGCAGTTTTAGGTCCAGAACAGGACGGAAAGACCCGTCCTTTTTTGGCACCACAAACAAATTGGAGTAAAAACCGTGACCTTGCTCCTGAAGAGGAACAGGGATCACCACTCCTTCTGCCTTTAAAGAGCACACCGCCTGCAGAAGAGCATTGGCTCAGCCGGGAGGCGGAGAAGTTCTGAAGAATCGAGTTGGAGGACGAGAACTGAACTCTATCCTGTACCCGTGAGACAGAATGTCTCTCACCCAACGGTCCTTGACATGTGGCAGCCAAATGTCGCCAAAGCGGGAGAGCCTGCCACCGACCGAGGATGCGGAGAGAGGAGGCCGAAAGTCATGAGGAAGCCGCTTTGGTAGCGGTTCCTCCGGCTGCTTTCTTTGGGCGTGACTGGGCCCGCCAAGAATCTGAGCTCCTCTCATCCTTTTGAGTCCTTTTGGACGAGGAGAATTGGGACCTGCCCGAGCCTCGAAAGGACCGAAACCTCGACTGTCCCTTCCTCTGTTGGGGTTTATTTGGTCTGGGCTGAGGTAAGGATGAATCCTTACCCTTGGACTGTTTAATGATTTCATCCAATCTCTCACCAAACAGTCTGTCACCAGAAAATGGCAAACTGGTTAAGCACTTCTTGGAAGCAGAATCTGCCTTCCATTCCCTTAACCACAATGCTCTGCGTAAAACCACGGAGTTGGCGGACGCCACTGCCGTACGGCTTGTAGAGTCCAGGACAGCATTAATAGCGTAAGACGCAAATGCAGACATTTGAGAGGTTAAGGACGCTACTTGCGGAACAGATGTACGTGTGACAGTGTCAATCTGCGCCAAACCAGCTGAAATAGCTTGGAGTGCCCATACGGCTGCGAATGCTGGAGCAAACGACGCGCCGATAGCTTCATAGATGGATTTCAACCAGAGCTCCATCTGTCTGTCAGTGGCGTCTTTAAGTGAAGCCCCATCTTCCACTGCAACTATGGATCTAGCCGCAAGCCTGGAGATTGGGGGATCCACCTTTGGACACTGGGTCCAGCCTTTGACCACGTCAGGGGGAAAGGGATAACGTGTATCCTTAAGACGTTTGGAGAAACGCTTATCTGGATAAGCGTGGTGTTTCTGGACTGACTCTCTAAAGTCAGAGTGGTCCAGAAAAGTACTCAATTTACGCTTAGGATACCTGAAATGGAATTTCTCCTGCTGTGAAGCTGACTCCTCCACTGGAGGAGCTGTGGGAGAAATATCCAACATTTTATTGATGGACGCTATGAGATCGTTCACCATTGCGTCCCCATCAGGTGTATCCAGATTGAGAGCGGTCTCAGGATCAGAATCCTGATCAGCAACCTCTGTCTCATCAAACAGAGAGCCTTCCTGCTGGGACCCTGACCAGTGTGATGAAGTCGAGGGTCGCTCATAGCGAGCTCGCTTAGGCTGTCTGGGACTGTCGTCCGTGTCAGAGCCATCACCCCGGGATGCATGGGACCCCCCCGGAGCACGGATGTGTTCCAAAAGAGGGGAACCAGGGAGCATTGAATCAACAGTGCCCATGGTCTGAGTTACCGGTCTGGACTGCAAAGTCTCAAGGATTTTAGACATAGTCACCGACAGTCTATCAGCAAAAACTGCAAACTCCGTCCCTGTCACCTGGACAGTGTTCACAGGTGGTTCTCCTTGGGCCACCTCTAGCAGAGGCCCCGGCAGAGCAAGTGCTACAGGGGCCGAACATTGCACACAATGGGGGTCAGTGGCACCTGCCGGTAGAACAGCCTTACATGCGGTACAAGTAGCATAGAAAGCCTGTGTCTTGGCCCCTTTGCTTTTTGCGGACGACATGCTGTTGTCTAGCAATCTAGGAGGGTATATAGCCAAGAATAGCGACCGTACAATGCAATGTATCATACAAGCATAAAGTACAAATGAACACTGCGGCACTAGTGGGGTGAGCCCTCGAGGGCTGCTTACCGCCCGCTGAAAAGCGGGTGTGTGACCGCCAGAATCCCGTGCCTGGGTCTCCCAGAGCTCGTGTCCCTTCTCCACTCAGACTGCAAACAGGAATGGCTGCCGGCGTCCTGTGAAGAGGGGCGGGCCGTGGGCGTGCCCCAGACAAAGTGCGGGAAACTAGCGTCCCACTGTGCCTAGTGAGGGGGGTTGGAGTATGCTAAGCAGACTCCAGCCCTCGGCGCTGACGTTCTGACCAGCGTCCCGCCCTTCCCCTGACTGGCAGGCCTGGGGGCGGGAACGAAACGGAACTAGGCCGCAAAAGCCGGGGACTCGATTTATAAGCGCGGCCGTCGTATAAGCACGGCCAGCGCGGAAGTCCCCGGCGCACCACACGTCCCAGCCGCGCCGCAGTGTAAAAAACCGCCAGCCGCGGCCGGCGCGGCAGTTCCTAATACAGAAACTCACTCAGCAAAGCTGCAGTGAGTAAAGCACCAGCGCGCCGCGCTGCTGTCCCCGGCGCACTAACACACCCAGCAATGCTGGTGTGTGTGCGCGATCTGTACGGGGACCCAGAGTACCTTAATGTAGCAGGGCCCTGTCCCTGACGATACTCAGCTCCATGTCCAGCAGATTCCCAGGGGTTGTGGACGGAGCACGGTCTCCTGTACTTGGAGACCGATAGGATCCCACTTCACCCAGAGCCCTAAGGGGATGGGGAAGGAAAGCAGCATGTCGGCTCCAGCCTCCGTACCCGCAATGGGTACCTCAACCTTAACAAACACCGCCAACAAAAGTGGGGTGAGAAGGGAGCATGCTGGGGGCCCTAGTATGGGCCCTCTTTTCTTCCATCCGACAAAGTCAGCAGCTGCTGCTGACTAAACAGTGGAGCTATGCGTGGATGTTAGCCTCCTTCGCACAAAGCATGAAAACTGAGGAGCCCGTGATCCCACGGGGGGTGTATAGGCAGTAGGGGAGGGGCCTTACACTTTTAAGTGTAATACTTTGTGTGGCCTCCGGAGGCAGTAGCTATACACCCAATTGTCTGGGTCTCCCAATAGAGCGACAAAGAAAAAGAGAATTTTGTTTACTTACCGTAAATTCTTTTTCTTATAGTTCCGACATGGGAGACCCAGACCATGGGTGTATAGCTTCTGCCTCCGGAGGACACACAAAGTACTACACTCAAACGTGTAGCTCCTCCCTCCGGGCTATATACACCCCCTGGATGACAATCTAACCAGTTCAGTGCAAAAGCTGAAGGAGGACATCCACCCATAAGTAGAGATAGAGTAAAACTCGGAAAAACCGGAACCTCTGTCTACAACAACAGCCGGTGAAACACACGGAACAAGAACTGCCAACAGGCAACAGGGAGGGTGCTGGGTCTCCCATGTCGGAACTATAAGAAAAAGAATTTACGGTAAGTAAACAAAATTCTCTTTTTCTTCATCGTTCCTTATGGGAGACCCAGACCATGGGACGTCTCAAAGCAGTCCATGGGTGGGAAATAAACCAAACTGAGAAGTAGGCAAAACCTAACTTCACAAATGGGCGACAGCCGCCTGAAGGATGCGTCTGCCCAAACTCGCATCTGCCGAAGCATGAGCATGCACTTGGTAGTGCTTCGAAAAGGTGTGCAGACTAGACCAAGTGGCAGCCTGACAAACCTGCTGAGCCGTAGCCTGGTGCCTGAAAGCCCAGGAGGCACCGACAGCTCTGGTCGAGTGCGCCTTAATCCCTGGCGGTGGGGGCACCTGAGAACACTGGTAGGCATCGGAGATGGCCGACCTAATCCAATGAGCTAGGGTCGGTTTAGAAGCCGAGAGACCCTTGCGCTGACCCGTGGTTAGCACAAAAAGTGAGGTGCACCACCTAAAAGCGGCGGTGCGTGACACATAGATTCGGAGCGCCCGCACCAAATCCAAGGTATGCAACGCCTTCTCAAAGCGATGCACAGGGGCCGGACAAAGGGAAGGCAACTAAATGTCCTGGTTAAGGTGGAAAGAAGACACCACCTTAGGGAGAAAATCCGGAGTCGGACGGAGAACCACCTTGTCTTGGTGAAACACTAAAAAAGGTGACTCCGAAGAGAGCGCAGCCAAATCAGAGACTCTCCTGAGAGAAGTTATGGCTACTAGAAAAACCACTTTCTGTGAAAGTCTAAACAAAGGAACCTCCCTAAGAGGCTCAAAGGGGGGTTTCTGTAAGGCCGTGAGGACCAGATTAAGATCCCAGGGATCCAAAGGCCGCCGGTAAGGAGGAATGAGGTGAGATGCGCCCTGCATGAAGGTGCGCACCTGAGCCAGTCGGGCGATACGCCGCTGGAATAATACCGACAGAGCCGACACCTGTCCCTTGAGGGAATTGAGGGACAGTCCTAGCTGCAGACCGGACTGTAGAAAGGACAGGATGGTCGGCAAGGAGAACGGCCAAGGAGCATGGCCGGAAAAGCGACACCAGGACAGGAAAATCTTCCAAGTCCTGTGGTAAATCTTGGCCGAGGAAGACTTCCGAGCCTGAGTCATAGTGGAGATGACCTCAGAAGGAATGCCTGAAGCCGTCAGGATCCAGGACTCAAGAGCCACGCCGTCAATCTGAGAGCCGCAGAATTCTGGCGGAAAAACGGACCTTGAGAGAGAAGGTCTGGGCGGTCCGGGAGATGCCACGGCATTTCTACGGACAGACGGAGCAGGTCTGGGTACCAAGCTCGCCTGGGCCAGTCTGGAGCAATGATTATGACCCGACGGCCCTCCATTCTGATCTTGCGCAGAACCCTGGGCAAGAGCGCTAGAGGAGGAAACACATAGGCCAGACGGAACTGGGACCAATCTTGAACCAGCGCGTCCGCTGCGAAGGCCTGAGGATCGTGGGAGCGAGCCACGTAAACCGGAACCTTGTTGTTGTGCCGGGATGCCATTAGATCCACTTCCGGAGTGCCCCACTTGCGGCAGATTGACCTGAACACTGCCGGATGCAGGGCCCACTCGCCGCTGTCCACGGTTTGACGGCTGAGATAATCGGCCTCCCAGTTTTCTACGCCTGGGATGTGGACTGCGGATATGGTGGACTTGGAGTCCTCCGTCCACTGAAGGATTCGTTGAACCTCCAACATCGCCAGGCGGCTGCGAGTCCCGCCCTGGTGATTGATGTAGGCAACCGCTGTCGCGTTGTCCGACTGGACTCGAATGTGCTTGCCCGCCAACAGGTGGTGAAAGGCTACGAGAGCTAGAAGAACAGCCCTGATTTCCAGCACATTGATCGAGAGGGCTGATTCGGACGGAGTCCAAGTGCCCTGTGCTCGGTGGTGGAGAAATACTGCTCCCCAGCCGGAGAGGCTGGCATCCGTGGTGAGGATCACCCAGGACGGAGTCAGGAAGGAGCGTCCCTGTGACAGAGAGAGGGGCCGAAGCCACCACTGAAGAGAGCTCCTGGTCTGCGGCGACAGAGCCACTAGCCTGTGCAAGGAAGAGGTCCGCTTGTCCCAACAGCGGAGAATGTCCAGCTGCAGGGGACGCAGATGGAACTGGGCAAAGGGAACCGCTTCCATTGACGCCACCATCTGACCCAGCACCTGCATGAGGTGCCTGATGGAATGACGGCGGGGCTTCAACAGAGAGCGCACCGCCAGATGAAGGGACTGCTGTTTGACTAAGGGCAGCTTCACAAGTGCCGGCAGAGTCTCGAATTGCATCCCTAGGTACGTAAGTTCCTGGGTCGGGGTCAAAGTGGACTTGGGCAGATTGACAAGCCACCCGAATTGAACAAGCGTGTCGAGAGTGAGCGAGACGCTCCGCTGGCAGTCTGCACTGCATGAGGCCTTGACTAGAAGGTCGTCCAGGTAGGGGATTACTGCCAACCCCTGGAGATGCAGGACCGCAACCACTGCTGCCATGACCTTGGTGAAAACACGAGGGGCCGTGGCTAACCCGAAGGGGAGAGCCACGAATTGGAAATGTTCCTCTCCGACTGCAAAGCGTAGCCAACGTTGGTGTGAAACCGCAATAGGCACATGCAGATAGGCATCTCTGATGTCGATGGATGCTAGAAAATCTCCTTGGGTCATTGAGGCAATGACTGATCTCAGAGATTCCATGCGAAAGCGCCGCACCTGAACATGCTTGTTGAGAAGCTTGAGATCCAGGATGGGCCGGAAGGAACCGTCCTTCTTGGGGACTAGGAAGAGGTTTGAGTAGAAACCTCTGAACCGTTCCCGGGCGGGAACCGGAACAATTACACCGTTGGCCTGCAAGGATGCCACGGCCTGTGAGAAGGCGGCGGCTTTGGAGCAGGGGGGAATGGACAGAAAAAATCTGTTTGGCGGGCTGGAAGAAAATTCTATCCTGTAGCCGTGGGAGATGATATCCCGCACCCACTGATCGGAGACGTGCTGAAACCACACGTCGCCAAAGAGGGAGAGCCTGCCACCGACCAAGGACGTTGCTGGCGCAGCCAGATAGTCAAGAGGAGGCTGCCTTAGTGGCAGCGGCTCCTCCGTTCTTCTGAGGACGCGGCTTCGCGCGCCAGTTGGGTTTACGATCCTTGGCTGAGTTAGTGGACGAGGCTGAGGGCTTAGAGGACGACCAGTTAGAGGAACGAAAGGAACGAAACCTCGACTGGTTCCTGCCCTGGACAGGTTTCCTGGTTTTAGTTTGTGGCAAGGAAGTACTCTTCCCGCCAGTAGCTTCCTTAATAATTTCATCCAGTTGTTCACCGAACAGCCGGGACCCAGCAAAGGGGAGCCCAGCAAGGTACTTCTTAGAAGAAGCGTCTGCTTTCCACTCTCGAAGCCACAAAATCCTGCGGATCGCGAGAGAATTAGCGGAAGCCACCGCCGTGCGGTGAGAAGCCTCCAGAATGGCAGACATGGCGTAGGACGAAAAAGCCGAAGCCTGGGAAGTTAAGGCAACCATCTCGGGTATAGAGTCCCTGGCGAGGGAATGTATCTCCGCCAGAGAGGCAGAGACTGCCTTAAGAGCCCACACTGCTGCAAAAGACGGGGAGAACGAGGCTCCTGCCGCCTCATATACAGATTTGGCCAGAAGGTCAACCTGGCGGTCAGTGGGATCCTTAAGAGAGGTGCCATCGGCCACAGATACGACTGTCCGGGCTGAGATTCTAGACACCGGAGGGTCTACCTTTGGGGACTGAGCCCACTCCTTAACCACCTCTGGTGGAAAGGGAAAACGGTCATCAGAACTACGCTTTGGGAAGCGTTTGTCAGGACAGGCCCTGGGCTTGGTAACAGTGGCCTGAAAACTGGAGTGGTTAAAAAACGTACTCCTAGCTCTCTTAGGAGAGGTAAACTGGTGTATTTCTACCAGAGAGGCTTGTTCCTCTGACACTGGGGGACTGAGGTTCAGTACGGAGTTAATGGATGCAATCAAGTCACTAACATCCGCATCACCCTCAGATAAGTCAATGGGGTACATAGAGGTAGCGTCTGAGCCCACAGTAAAAGTATCCTCCTCGCCCTGCAATTCAGCTCGTGAATCAGAGCCGTGGGACGAGGAAGGAGAAGGGTTCCTGCGTCTCCGTTTAGGAGGACGGGGTCCTAAAACATGCTCTGAGAGCTCTGCAGAGCTCGGAGCAGCAGAGGCGCCCTGAGAAGGGGGCTGATTCATGGTCAGCAGAGTCCGGGACAGCTGTACCATGGAGTCGGCAAAAGACTGGGAGATAGCTCTGGAAAAAGATGCTACCCAAGCCGGGGGTTCAGCCACCGGGGCCGGAGCAGCCGGAGGGACCCCTGAAGAGGCTCCAGGCTGAGGCACCACCATGTTAGAGCAGGCATCACAGTGTGGATAAGTGCTCGGTTCTTGCAGAATGAGCTTACATGCAGTCATATAGCGTACAGCTTAGCAGACTTGCTCCTAGTGACAGACATGCTGCTGAGGTGGAGGCTCTGCAGTAAAGAATACACTCCTGTAGAATGACCCCCTGAGAGTGTATAATAAAGCCCACAACCAGAGGTTGTGGCTTACCAGACCGTGTGTGCCCTCCGGATTCCACAGCTCGGACCCCCAGTGAAGCGCTTTCCAGGATGCAGCAGCTGCAGCAGCCAGCGCCGATCAGTGTGAGAACGCTGATAAAATGGAGCTGGAGTGAGGAGGGGGGGCGGGGATTAGCCCAAGAGCGGGAAACCGGAGGGCCAAGGAGAGATACAGGGGAGGGAAACATCTCCTCAGAGAGGAGTGTCCTCCCCTCTGCTGAACGGCCGGTGGGCGGAGCCACACTGTTCCCCTGCATGAATGACATGCAGGGGAAGCTGAAACCGAAACTAGGCCGCAACTGAAGCCGGGGCCTAGATTTTTACATGCGGCCGACGAGCAGGCACCCTCGGCGCGGTTCTCAGGAAAAACCCAGAGAACCGGCCGGAATTTACAGCAAAGTCAAAAGACACACTCTCCCCATAATAAATGTACCCGGGACCCCTGAGAAACGTCTCAATACTTAGCTTTTGAGACGCAGGGCCATGTCCCTGGGGGGGGTTAAGCGCTCCGTCCGGCAGAATCCTGACAGGGCTGCGGATGGAGACCGGTCTCCTGCAAAGCAGAGAGGACCGTGATGGCTCCCACTTCAAGCCAGAGCCTCAGAGGATGGTGAAGGAGCGCGGCATGTGAAGGCTCCAGCCTTGTAAAGTCAACCTTAACAGCACCGCCGACACAGTGGGGTGAGAAGGGACATGCCGGGAGTCCAGACTGGACCCGCTTTTCTTCCATATCTTTGAAATCAAAAATCTTAAAAATTAAAAATCAGAGAATGCATGTGTGTGTGTGACCTCCTGAAACACAAAGCATTGAACTGGTTAGATTGTCATCCAGGGGGTGTATATAGCCCGGAGGGAGGAGCTACACGTTTGAGTGTAGTACTTTGTGTGTCCTCCGGAGGCAGAAGCTATACACCCATGGTCTGGGTCTCCCATAAGGAACGATGAAGAAAGTATCGTGATGTCTACACATTACATTGGAAGGAGCTTTTATGACATTTCATTCTAAATCCATGGTCATTTCGCTTTGCTGATATTGCAGCTTACACTCTTTTGGAAGGCTTTCTAACGAATTCTGAGGTATTTTTATGCAGACTTTGTTGATTTATCAGGTCAGCCACTGATGATGGACGAGAGGACCTGGTTTGCAATCTCTAGTTCAGGCCAAAAGGCGTTTGATGGGGTTGAGGTTAGGACTCTTTGAGGGCCAGTCAAGTTATTCAACACCAAACCAGGTCAGTTTTGCCATTCATGAAATGACTTGTGACAACATATTACAGCACCATGATCAGTGACCAGTAAGCTCTTTAGAATTTGTTATTGTTTCACAAATATTTGCAGAACAGATTGCATGTTTAGAGGCTGGAATTTATATACCTGTGGCAGTGGGACCATATAAAAGACCTGAATTTAATGATTTAGAGTTGAGCACCAATACTTGTGTACGGTGTACATCAGATTGCTTTGACTATGGACAGGACATTTGTGGCGTAACAATCCCTGAGCATGAGGTTGTAATGACGCAGACATAGAACTTTTTCCCAGAATACTGTCATTTTTTTTCCTCTCCTACTGGGAGCCATAACTTTTTTAGTATTAGAAGCAAGAGGGCTTGCTATTTTTGCATGACACCATTTATTTTACCAAATAAGTGGAAATGGTGAAAAAAAAAACGCCAGTAATGTCACTTTAATTTTTTACTTGTTTGTAATAGCACTGGTCACTTTTTGGTTATCTGGTAGCGATCTTTTAACTTTTTCTAAGAGTCATGATTATGGGATGTCAAATTTATATATTTATTTTTTAATTTACTGCTCAAAAAATTTTTACAAAAACAATTTGGCTTCTGTCGCCATATTCTGCAAGTCATGTTTTGTTAAAAAAAAAAAGGTGGGTGTAGAGTCAATATGCGATCATATTGATAGTGAGCCGTTACAGCAGACGAATGCCTTGACATCCATCCTGACTGTGGCCAAAATCAGGCACATACCTCTGGAGGGTATGCCGTCAGTGAGCACAAACACAGTGTGAACCTTGCCTTACAGTTGTCTCTGATCACACCAGTTTAACCTTTTCATGAATTAGGAGCATCTGACTCTTCATGCCCCCTAATTAGACCAGTGTGAACGCCATTCTAGATGAATCGCAACCAAAATATCTTAAAGTGTACCTCCAGTTCCAAATGAAAAACAGTTCCAATGCAAGACTTTGCTGTATACCGTATTTTTCGTTTTATAAGACGCACCAGATTATAAGATGCATCCCAAATTTGGAGGGAAAAAACCCCATATGGTGTCCGTTTTATAATTCGATGGTGTCTTACCAAGGAGGAGAGCGGCAGAGGAGCAGGGATCACAGGTGACAGGGGTGATACTGGAGTCCTTTGATGCTGTGAGTGGTACAGAGGGGACCCACTGCGGGCGCTGCTCTGTGTGGAGGATAAGGCACTGGCCATTATGAAGATGGCGGTGAGGGCCTCAAATAATGGTGGCCGGAGTCGTCGCATGTGACGCACAAACCGGGGCCGTGGGGCACTGTTACCAGGCCACGTTTCTGCTGCTGGGACGCCACGGTGGCAAGGCCCGGTTCCATGACCCCGGCGGTGTCATTTAATAAAGATGAAAGAGATGATGATGAATGATGGGGATGGTAGTTCGTGATGGCACCTGTGGTATTCGGCCAGAGATAGCCGACGCTGCGGATGGGACCCCGGGGTCAGTTGGTGATGTAGCTTTATTGGTATAGCTGTCCACAGGTAGAGCTGGGCCCTGGGGCGAATGGTGGTGGTAGTAGTCTATGATGGTGGTGGTTTGCAGAGCCGGAGGCGCAGGTGAATAACGGAGCGACACAGGAATGCAGTCTCAAGATGTTTACTCACTGTAGCAGGTTCCAAGGTAACACTACTAGCCAGTGATCGCCTTTAGAGTGCTGGGTATCACTGTGAAGGGCTCCAGCCGATCTCGGGTAGTTCGGAGGTCGAGTCCGGAGCAATTCTTTATTTGTCCCTTTCCTGGTCGCCTTCCTGTGCTTGCTTCTCCCTCCTGCTTTTGCGCCTTCGTACACAGAGCCCTGTGCCAGTGCCCGCGAGCCCTTTTGGGCGGTGTGAAGCTCTATCCCTTGGCCCTGTAAAGTCACCTTCCAGTGAACTCGTGTATGGATGTGGCCTATGTGCTTGCAGTCACCTCAGCCGTTGGTTTTACTAGCGGAGTACGTAGGTTCTTCTCCTGTAGCCTAGGGACCAGTCCCCGATATGCGGCCAAGTTCCTCCACTTGGTTGCTGTATGTGGAACATGGCCACAGGTGGCTGGTGCACTTCCCGTGGTCCCTGGGACCCCTTCTGTCTGGCCCTGGGTCGAGGTGAACCAGCTCCAGACCAAAGGTCTCTTCACTCCTCTACTTCTCCTTCCCTCTCCACACTCACATTCCTGTTCCCACTTTACTACTGTTTTCCCACTCCTAAGACTCCACCCTTTCAGCCTGGCTTCAGGTACAGCACTCCCTTGCCATTTCTGATGAGGTGTTGCTGAATCAGGGTGTTGTGCTTTTGTGTGAACCAGTGGATGACCTCCTTCATACTCAAGATGGAATACCACACCTCTGGATGAGGTGCAGTACCTCTGTGGCGACTGAAGCCTCAGTGGTGCCACACATGCGCAGATGAAAGATTAAGCCGAGAGCTCCATCTGCGCATGCGCCGACTTTAGGCGCCATTATTTAAAGCGCTCACCGCCATATTCAGAATGGCCCGTGCCTCATTGCCTGCCGCACAGAGCCGAGACGCACAGAGCTGAGCAGCCCCACACAGAGCAGAGCCGCCGAGCCCCGCCTCATACCAACTCATTTGGTATCACAGAGTTCAGAAATGCCCAGTCTATCAAAATATAAAATGAACTAATATGATCGGTAGACGGCGTAGCCGTAAAAAAAAATTACAACCGGCAAAGTTAAGTTTTTTGGTCTTCGCAAATTTTGAGCAAAATGCAATACCAGGGAGTCAAAACGTAGCGTCTGCGCAAAAATGGTTCGGCTAAAAATGCAAACAAATAAGCTATCAGTGAGCCCCACATCCCGAAAAATGAGAACACTATAAGTTGCAGAAAATGGCGCTGAAAGTGCTCCAATTTTTTGGACAAATCTTTCTTTAACCCCTTATATAAAAGTAAACCTAAACATGTTTGGTATTAACGAACTCATACCAACCTGAAGTATCACACCCACCCATCAGTTTTACCATAAAGTGAACACGGTGAATAAAGCACCCCATAAACCATTGTCCAATCACACTTTTTTGGAATTTTTCCGCACGTGGACATTTTTTGCGGTTTTCCAGTACCATATATGTTAAAACTCATGGTTTCACTTAAAAGACCAATACGTCCCGCAAATAACAAGCCCTCTTATGGCAAGATTGACGGGAAAAATAAAAAAGTTACGACTCTCGGAAAAAGGGGAGCAAAAAACAAAAACGGAAAAATCGTCCAGGGGTTAGGGGGTTAAAGGTGGGAGTCCGTGAGCGCATCAGGGACATTGAGAAAACAAAGACTCTGCATGAGATGGAACACCTAAAATCCCTACCAAAAAATTTCCAATTGTAAAGCAAATTAATTATAAAGGCCATAGATCAGAGGTTAGAGGTGGTAACCTATTTAAGGCCCTTGCGCAACTTGAGTCACTTTATTTATAGATTGGACACAAGGACTCCTATTGGGCTCAATGAGAGCTTTGGCTGCTTTCTTTAATTGGGTATTTTTATGTGGTGTGAGAATGGGACTGTTTGTGTTAAAATTATTTTTAATAGTTTTTTTATCCATAATTTAGAGATCTGTATATGCTAAAGCCATACCTGTGGTGGTCTGCAAATTTTGAGGTACTTCACTCGACCCGCTCATTGACTTAGATGTTGACTTTGATTGGGTATTTTCCCTGAATGAAGTGCCTATGAGAAAATAAGAAAAAAGATTATTATCTAAGAAAAGTGGAGAAAAACATTGTACAACAATTTAATTACAGTTTGGATACAACTAATATTTACTACATTTACTCAATAATTTAGTTTTTTGCATTTCTTGATTTTGCTTGCCTTATGGCATGTCATTTTTAATTTTGAATATCATATTTCTGTTTACACAACTACATAAACACCATGTACTTTTTTGTTTGTCTATTGATTAGTGATGGACAGACCCGGACTGTAAAATTTAGGATCCGAGCGATTTTAAAAATACCCGAGTACCGGACCCGGGCCTGGAGTTCTCAGGGAACTCCGGATAATGATCCGGAACCTTTGGAAATAAAAAATAAATAAAGGGAAATTAAATAAAATAAGATTAAAGCAGGCGCGTTATAACAATAGCAGCCCACAGCCACCCAGGATTGTCACATCCATTATATTTGACAATCCTGGCACTTTACCCGGCTCTTCCCGATTGCACTGGTGCGGTGGCAATCAGGCTAATAAGGGATTAATAACAGCTCACAGCTGCCACTAAGCTCTAGATTAGTAATGGCAGGGTCTATGAAAACCCTACCCCCATCACTAATCTGGAAGTGAAAAGAAATAAACACAAACACAAAATAAGATAAAAACAATACCCTATTTCACTCCTTTATTAACCCCAAAAACACGCAGGTCTGTGGAAATCCACACGAGGGCCCATGACTATTCCAATTGCCTTTCTACACCGCCATAGGAGGCCCCGTAACGCTATCATAGGAAGCCGATGGTTGCCATGGTAGCACAGGGTTATGTGATGACTCCTGTCGCTATCATGACTCACATCCTGTTACAGCCGGCTGGCTTTAAAAGGACAGCAGCATTTCAGCTGATCAGAGCTCTGCCGCTCTGATCAGCAGAAATGAACAAGCGATCAGACGGCTAATCCTTACCCCTAGAGAAACTATTAAAATAAAAAAAGTAAAAAAAAAGTTTTATAGAATTAAAAAAACAACTAAAAGTTTAAATCATTCTCCATTCGCCCCACTAAAAATCAAAGGGTTAAAAAAGTAAAAAATATACACTCATTTGGTATCGCAGAGTTCAGAAATGCCCAGTCTATCAAAATATAAAATGAATCAATTAGATCGGTAGATGGCGTAGCCGTAAAAAAAAATCCAACTGGCAAAGTTACGTTTTTTGGTCTTCGCAAATTTTCAGCAAAATGCAATACCAGGGAGTCAAAACGTAGCATCTGCGCAAAAATGGTACAGCTACAAATGCAAACAAATAAGCCATCAGTGAGCCCCATATCCCGAAAAATGAGAACACTACAAGTTGCAGAAAGTGCTCCAATTTTTTGGACAAACCTTTTTTTAACCCCTTATATAAAAGTAAACCTAAACATGTTTGGTATCAACGAACTCATACCAACCTGAAGTATCACACCCACCCATCAGTTTTACCATACAGTGAACACGGTGAATAAAGTACCCCATAAACCATTGTCCAATCACACTTTTTTGTAATTTTTCCGCACGTGGAAATTTTGTGCTGTTTTCCAGTACCATATATGGTAAAACTCATGGTTTCACTTAAAAGACCAATACGTCCTGCAAAAAACAAGCCTTCTTATAGCAAGATTGACGGGAAAAATAAAAAAGCTACGACTCTCGGAAAGAAGGGAATTTTGTTTACTTACCGTAAATTCCTTTTCTTCTAGCTCCTATTGGGAGACCCAGACAATTGGGTGTATAGCTTCTGCCTCCGGAGGCCACACAAAGTATTACACTTTAAAAAGTGTAACCCCTCCCCTCTGCCTATACACCCTCCCGTGCATCACGGGCTCCTCAGTTTTGGTGCAAAAGCAGGAAGGAGAAAACTTATAAATTGGTCTAAGGTAAATTCAATCCGAAGGATGTTCGGAGAACTGAAAACCATGAACCAAAAGAACAATTCAACATGAACAACATGTGTACACAAAAGAACAAACAGCCCGAAGGGAACAGGGGCGGGTGCTGGGTCTCCCAATAGGAGCTAGAAGAAAAGGAATTTACGGTAAGTAAACAAAATTCCCTTCTTCTTTGTCGCTCCATTGGGAGACCCAGACAATTGGGACGTCCAAAAGCAGTCCCTGGGTGGGTAAAAGAATACCTCGATAAAAAGAGCCGAAAACGACCCCCTCTTACAGGTGGGCAACCGCCGCCTGAAGGACTCGCCTACCTAGACTGGCGTCTGCCGAAGCATAGGTATGCACCTGATAGTGTTTCGTGAAAGTGTGCAGACTAGACCAGGTAGCTGCCTGACACACCTGCTGAGCCGTAGCCCGGTGCCGCAATGCCCAGGACGCACCCACGGCTCTGGTAGAATGGGCTTTCAGCCCCAAAGGAAGCGGAAGCCCAGAAGAACGGTAGGCTTCAAGAATCGGTTCCTTGATCCACCGAGCCAAGGTTGACTTGGAAGCCTGCGAACCCTTACGCTGGCCAGCGACAAGGACAAAGAGCGCATCCGAACGGCGCAGGGGCGCCGTGCGAGACACGTAGAGCCGGAGAGCTCTCACCAGATCTAACGAGTGCAAATCCTTTTCACATTGGTGAACTGGATGAGGGCAAAATGAAGGTAAGGAGATATCCTGATTGAGATGAAAAGGGGATACTACCTTAGGGAGAAATTCCGGGACCGGACGCAGAACCACCTTATCCTGGTGAAAAACCAGGAAGGGGGCTTTGCATGACAGCGCTGCCAGCTCCGACACTCTACGGAGCGATGTAACTGCCACTAGAAATGACACCTTCTGCGAAAGACGTGATAAAGAGACATCCCGCAGCGGCTCGAAAGGTGGTTACTGAAGAGCCGTTAGCACCCTGTTAAGATCCCAGGGTTCCAGCGGACGCTTGTAAGGTGGGACTATGTGGCAAACTCCCTGCAGGAACGTGCGGACCTGCGGAAGCCTGGCTAGACGCTTTTGAAAAAATACGGATAGCGCCGATACTTGTCCCTTGAGAGAGCCGAGAGACAAACCCTTGTCCATTCCGGATTGAAGGAATGAAAGAAAAGTGGGTAAGGCAAAGGGCCAGGGAGAAAAACCCTTATCAGAGCACCAGGATAAGAAGATCCTCCAAGACCTGTGATAGATCTTGGCGGACGTTGGTTTCCTGGCCTGTCTCATAGTGGCAATGACATCTTGAGATAACCCTGAGGACGCTAGGAGCCAGGACTCAATGGCCACACAGTCAGGTTGAGGGCCGCAGAATTCAGATGGAAAAACGGTCCTTGAGACAGCAAGTCTGGGCGGTCTGGGAGCGCCCACGGTTGACCCACCGTGAGATGCCACAGATCCGGGTACCACGACCGCCTCGGCCAATCTGGGGCGACGAGAATGGCGCGACGACATTGCGCAGCACTCTGGGCAGCATCGCCAGAGGAGGAAATACATAGGGCAGTCGAAACTGCGACCAATCCTGAACTAATGCGTCCGCCGCCAGAGCTCTGTGATCTTGAGACCGGGCCATGAATGCCGGGACTTTGTTGTTGTGCCGTGACGCCATGAGATCGACGTCCGGCGTTCCCCAGCGGCGACAGATCTCTCGAAACACGTCTGGGTGAAGAGACCATTCCCCCGCGTCCATGCCCTGTCGGCTGAGAAAATCTGCTTCCCAGTTTTCTACGCCCGGGATGTGAACTGCGGAGATGGTGGAAGCTGTGGCTTCCACCCACTGCAGAATTCGTCGGACTTCCTGGAAGGCTTGACGACTGCGAGTGCCGCCTTGGTGGTTGATGTATGCGACGGCAGTGGCGTTGTCCGACTGGATCCGGATCTGCCTGCCCTCCAGCCACCGATGAAAGGCCAATAGGGCTAGATACACTGCCCTTATCTCCAGAATATTGATCTGAAGGGATGACTCTATCGGAGTCCAGGTTCCCTGAGCCCTGTGGTGGAGAAAAACCGCCCCCCACCCTGACAGGCTCGCGTCCGTCGTGACCACAGCCCAGGTGGGGGGTAGGAAGGATTTTCCCTGCGATAGAGAGTTGGGAAGGAGCCACCACTGAAGTGACGTCTTGGTTGCAAGGGAAAGAGAGACGTTCCTGTCGAGTGAAGTCGACCTCCTGTCCCATTTGCGGAGAATGTCCCACTGGAGTGGCCGCAGATGGAATTGCGCGAAGGGCACTGCCTCCATCGCTGCCACCATCTTCCCCAGGAAGTGCATGAGGCGCCTCAAGGGGTGTGACTGACCCCGAAGAAGAGATTGCACCCCTGCCTGCAGCGAAAGCTGCTTGTCCAGCGGTAGCATGACTACTGCTGACTGAGTATGAAACTCCATCCCAAGGTACGTCAGTGATTGGGTCGGTGTCAACTTGGATTTTGGGAAGTTGATGATCCACCCGAACTGCTGGAGAGTCGCCAGAGCGACGGAAAGGCTGTTTTCACACGCCATCTGAGAGGGTGCCCTGACCAGAAGATCGTCTAAGTAGGGAATCACCGAGTGGCCCTGAGAGTGTAGGACCGCCACAACAGATGCCATGACCTTGGTGAACACCCGTGGGGCTGTCGCCAGGCCGAAAGGCAATGCCACGAACTGAAGGTGTTCGTCCCCGATGGCGAAACGCAAAAAGCGTTGATGTTCGGGTGCGATCGGCACATGGAGATAAGCATCCTTGATGTCGATCGATGCTAGGAAGTCTCCTTGTGACATCGAAGCGATGACAGAGCGGAGAGACTCCATCCGAAACCGTCTGGTGCTCACATGTCTGTTGAGCAGTTTGAGGTCCAGAACGGGACGGAACGAGCCGTCCTTCTTTGGCACCACAAACAAGTTGGAGTAAAAGCCGCGACCATGTTCCTGAAGGGGAACAGGGATCACAACTCCTTCTGTCTTCAGAGCGTTCACCGCCTGAAAAAGAGCATCGGCTCGCTCGGGGGGGCGGAGATGTTCTGAAGAAACGAGTCGGGGGACGAGAGCTGAACTCTATCCTGTAACCATGAGACAGAATGTCTCTCACCCATCGGTCTTGAACATGTGGCCACCAGGTGTGGCAAAAGCGGGAGAGCCTGCCTCCGACCGAGGATGCGGTTCGGGGATGCCGAGTGTCATGAGGAGGCCGCCTTGGAAGCAGTGCCTCCTGCGGCCTTTTGGGGGCGTGACTTGGACCGCCACGCATAGGAGTTCCTCTGGCCTTTCTCCGGCCTGCTGGACGAAGAGGATTGGGGCTTGGCGGAGGGACGAAAGGACCGAAACCTCGATTGTATTTTCCGTTGCTGAGGTCTCTTTGGTTTGGACTGGGGTAAGGAGGAGTCCTTTCCCTTGGATTCCTTAATAATCTCATCCAATCGTTCACCAAACAAGCGGTCGCCAGCAAACGGCAAACCGGTTAAGAACCTCTTGGAAGCAGAGTCTGCCTTCCATTCGCGCAGCCACATGGCCCTGCGGACTGCCACAGAGTTAGCGGATGCCACCGCTGTACGGCTAGCAGAGTCTAAAACTGCGTTCATGGCGTAGGAAGAAAAAGCTGACGCCTGAGAAGTCAAAGACGCAACCTGCGGAGCAGAATTACGTGTGACCGCATTAATCTCAGCCAGACAAGCTGAGATAGCTTGTAGTGCCCACACGGCTGCAAAGGCCGGGGCAAAAGACGCGCCTGTGGCGTCATAGATGGATTTTACCAGGAGCTCTATCTGCCTGTCAGTGGCATCCTTTAGCGATGATCCATCTGCAACCGATACCACAGATCTAGCCGCCAATCTAGAGACTGGGGGATCCACCTTGGGACATTGAGCCCAACCCTTAACCACGTCAGAGGGGAAGGGGTAACGTGTGTCAGTAAGGCGCTTAGTAAAGCGCTTGTCCGGAACCGCTCTGGGCTTCTGGACAGCATCTCTGAAGTTAGAGTGATCAAAAAACGCACTCCGTGTACGTTTAGGGAACCGAAACTGGTGTTTCTCCTGCTGAGAAGTCGACTCCTCTACCGGTGGCGGCGGGGGAGAGATATCTAACACCTGGTTGATGGACGAGATAAGGTCATTTACTATGGCGTCCCCTTCAGGTGTATCAAGATTGAGAGCAACGTCAGTGTCAGAGCCCTGAGCTGCGACGTCCGC
This sequence comes from Anomaloglossus baeobatrachus, assembly GCF_048569485.1. NCBI lineage: Eukaryota > Metazoa > Chordata > Amphibia > Anura > Aromobatidae > Anomaloglossus > Anomaloglossus baeobatrachus. Next base: position 5,066 of record NW_027443515.1, on the reverse strand, counting down.
CTCGTCCTCCAGAGAGTCCTCACGCTGGGAACCCGAGCAGCGTGAAGAAGTCGGGGAAGATTCCCAGCGGGCCCGCTTAGCCGGTCTGGGACTGTGGTCCGGGCCGGAGTCCTCCACGTGAGACCTAGGGCCACCCCTGGGAACGTGCTGCGGCGCGGACAGAGAGGGGCCTGGAGGTGAAGATCCAACAGGGCCCGGGGCTTGTGTAAGGACCGGTCTGGACTGCAAAGCTTCAAGCAGCTTGGCAGACCATTTGTCCATAGACTGAGCCATGGATTGTGAGAGTGACTCAGAGAGTTTTTCAGCAAAAACTGCAAACTCTGTCCCTGCCGCCTGGACAGGGGGAGCAAGGGGTTCTACCTGAGCCGAGGGGCCCACTAGTGACCGAGGCTCGGGTTGAGGAAGCAAAACAGAGGTTGAGCATTGCTCACAGTGAGGGTAGGTGGAACCCGCAGGAAACTTAGCCGCACAAGAGGTACAGGCACCCTTGCTCCTTGTGGACAACATGCTGTTGTCTCCTAGGAGAGTGATCACTGAGGGTATATGGGAAGGGTATACAGCCCGACCGAACAGAAATATATAAATATATATATAGTATCTATTCCGGCACCCTAAGGGGACCAGCACCGGGTGACCGGTGTGGCTTACCGACCGCTAAAAAGCGGAGTGTGTGTCCTCCAGATTCCCTGCCTTAGGTCTCCCAGCGTTGCAGAACTCTTCCCAGGAAATCCTCCACAGGCAGAATGCCAAAGAAATGGCTGCCGGAGCTCTCAGGGGAGGAGTGGAGCCGTGGGCGGCGTTAGAAAAAGTGCGGGAATCTGGAGTCCCCACAGTGATCAGTGAGGGGGGAGGAAACATACAGGATGTTCCGGCCCTCACAGCCGACGTCAGGCCGGCCGTCCCGCCCTTACCCCTGATAGACAGGCCCGGGGGCGTGAGTTTTGCTACTAGGCCGCAATTGAAGCCGGGGACTAAATTTAAGACCGCGGCCGACAAACAGGCGCGGTCGGCGCGGAAGTCCGCCGGCCGTCACAAATAAGCAGCTGCTGCAGCGTCCGGGATGAAGGCGCATCATGCAAATCCCCCATGGGGATACAGAGTACCTTAGTGATGCAGGGCCCGGTCCCTGAGGATAAATAAACTCCTGTCCGACAGATTCCCACAGGGGCTGCGGAGGGAGCACGGTCCCAGTGGATGGATGACCGCTCAGGATCCCACTTCTCCCAGAGCCGCTAAGGGATGGTGAAGGAGACGGCATGAGGCTCCGGCCTTTGTACCCGCAATGGGTACCTCAACCTTAACAGCACCGCCGACTTAGTGGGGTGAGAAGGGAACATGCCGGGGGCCCCGTGGGGGCCCACTTTTCTTCCAACCGATATAACTAATCTGAGAATTCATGAGTGGATGTGTGCCTCCTTCCACACAAAGCATAAAACTGAGGAGCCCGTGATGCACGGGAGGGTGTATAGGCAGAGGGGAGGGGTTACACTTTTTAAAGTGTAATACTTTGTGTGGCCTCCGGAGGCAGAAGCTATACACCCAATTGTCTGGGTCTCCCAATGGAGCGACAAAGAAAAGGGGAGCAAAAAACAAAAACGGAAAAATCGTCCAGGGGTTAGGGGGTTAAAGGTGGGAGTCCGTGAGCACATCAGGGACATTGAGAAAACAAAGACTCTGCATGAGACGGAACACCTAAAAACCCTACCAAAACATTTCCAATTGTACCATAAATCTGACTCAAGCAAATTAAAGGAGTTGTCCGACATTAGCTTACCAAAAAATGTTGAGTTTATCTGTGCTGTATTGTCATATAAAACACCCCTATATTGTTATTTTTTGTTTTCTAACTTTTGTTCCACTTGAATTATCCCTTTATTCTCTGCAGTTCTTTGTTTACATTTTGCTCTAGCAAACTGACCACTTCCTGTGCAAAACCTCAGTTAGAGCTGGCACTGCCCGGCCTCAGGGTCCAGCCCCGTCCCCTGCCCGCCCCTTGCACACACATTCCCTGTCAGTATTCTACCCCAGCAACTGATCTGTTATCACTCTAGCAATGAAAATAACAGCCCCACATCGGGCTCTGTGCCAAACACACACACACATACACACACACACACACATACACATCGGGCTCTGCGCCACACACATCAGGCTCTGCAACCCTCCCCCACACACACATACACACACGGCGCTCTGTACCGACCTCCCCCTCACCATCGTTCTGTACCGACCCCTACCCCCATAGGGAACACATGTAGGCTACATTCACATGACCGTTCCGTTTTTGCGGTCGGCAAAAAATGGCCAATTTTTTCACGGATACATCTGTGTGTCATCCGTGTGCCTTCCGTTTTTTTTGCGGACCGCAAAAAAGCGGAAGCAGCAAGAAAGATAAATAGATGAGTAGATATAGAGATGAATAGATAGATATAGAGACAGAGAGATAGAGGGATGAATGAATGAACAGAGGGATAGACAGATAGATAAATAGATAGATAGATAGATGAGAAAGACATATAATGTCCTACCCCCCTGCATATTCTAAGCTGGCACCCTTTAGTGACTTTCATGTGGCACGAAAGTGTGCTTAGCCTTGTATTTATCAAAAAAATAAATAAAAAATAATTTAAAAAAACCAAACGACAATGGGTCCCCCATACTTTTGTAGCCAGCTAGGGTAAAGCAGATGGCTGCAACCTGCAAACCACAGCTGGCAGCTTCAGCTTGGCTGGTAATCTAAAACAGAGGGCACCCCACGCTGTTATTTTAAATTAAATAAATAATTTAAAACAAAAAACATGGGGTCCCCCCAAATTGGATCACCAGCCAAGGTAAAGCAGACAGCTGTGGTCTGGTATTCTCAGACTAGGGAGGCCCACTGTTATTGGACACTCCCCAGCCTAAAAATAGAAGGCCACAGCCGCCCCAGAATTGGCACATCCATTAGATGTGCCAATCCTGGTGCTTCACCCCAACTCATCCCGTGCCCTGGTGCGGTGGCAAACGGGGTAATATATGGGGTTGATGCCAGATGTGTAATGTCACCTGGCATCAAGCCCTGGGGTTAGTGATGTCACGCGTCTATCAGATATCCGACATGACAAACCCAGTCAGTAATAAAAAAAAAATAGACAACAAAAAAAAAAGTGTTATTTGAAAAAACACTCCTCAAAACATTCCCTCATTCACCAATTTATTCAAAAGAAAAACAAATCCTGGTCCAGCATAATCCAATAAGGGGGTCTCATGACAATCCATACCATAGTCAATGTCCCAGTCAATGAAGAACAGAATGTTCCTCATTGGCTGGGAGAGTAATGCAGTGACCTGAGCTAACATCAATAGCCCAGGTCACTGCAGGGGATGCCGAGCGCTGCTGTCAGGAGGTTAGATGAAATCATTACCTGCGGTGACGATCTTCGCTTCACTCCTGTCAGCGCTGTCCCTGACTTCTATGCCCGCCGCGTTCTCAGCAGTATCGCCCGAGATGTCACCGCTAGTGACGTGAGAACGCAGCGGCATAGAAGGCACTGACAGCGCTGACAGGAGTGAAGCGAAGATTGTCACAGCAGGCAATGATGTCATCTAACATCCTGATGGCAGTGCTCGATATCCCCGCGGGGGCCTGGTGCTGGCGGTGACACCGTGGGCGGGGAGAGTACGGGGTGCGGAGGAATGTGTGGGAGGGTGCAGGGAAGAGGGGCGGGGAATTCACGCAGGGCGGCAACATGCTGTTCCAGATTTGCATGTTAACATGGTCCTGCCCATGTTGACATGAAATGACCGGAAGCAGCAAAATCGCGGCAGGAGCGGTCACATGACCGCTCTGAGCCGGGGGAGAAAGGCTGACAGCAGGGCAGGTAAGTGATCACTAGCTACTTACCTGCCCCAATGTAGCCCAAAAGGGTAATAATGAAGAAAAGTCAAAATAAGCCGGATAACCCCTTTAATTATAAAGGCCATAGATCAGAGGTTAGAGGTGGTAACCTATTTAAGGCCCTTGCGCAACTTGAGTCATTGGATTTATAGATTGGACACAAGGACTCCTATTGGGCTCAATGAGAGCTTTGACTGCTTTCTTTAATTGGGTATTTTTATGTGGTGTGAGAATGGGACTGTTTGTGTTAAATTATTTTTAATTGTTTCTTTTTCTTTTTATCCATAATTTAGAGATCTGTATATGCTAAAATCATACCTGAGGTGGTCTGCAAATTTTGAGGTACTTCACGCGACCCGCTCAGTGACTTAGATGTTGACTTTGATTGGGTCTTTTCCCTGAATGAAGTGCCTATGAGAAAATAAGAAAAACTATTATTATCTAAGAAAAGTGGAGAAAAACATTGTACAATTTAATTATAGTTAGGATACAACTAATATTTAATACATTTACTCAATAATTTAGTTTTTTGCATTTCTTGATTTTGCTTGCCTTATGGCATGTCATTTTTAATTTTTCATATAATATTTCTGTTTACACAACACTGCACTTTTTTTGTTTGTCTATTGATTAGTGATGGACAGACCCGGACTGTAAAATTTAGAATCCGAGAGGTTATAAAAATACCCGAGTACCGGACCCGGGCCTGGAGTTCTCAGAGAACTCCGGATAATGATCCGGAACCTTTGGAAATAAAAAATGGAAAAATAAAGAAAAGAGGAATAAAGCAGGCGCGTTATAATAATAGCAGCCCACAGCCACTCAGGATTGTCACATCCATTAGATGTGACAATCCTGGCACTTTACCCGATTCTTCCTGCTTCCCCTGGTGCGGTGGCAATCAGGCTAATAAGGGGTTAATAACAGCTCACATCTGCCACTAAGCCCTAGATTAGCAATGGCAGGGTCTATGAAAACCCTTCCCCCATTACTAATCTGGAAGTGAAGATAAATAAACACAAACACAAAATAAGATAAAAACAACACCCTCTTTCACTCCTTTATTAACCCCAAAAACACTCAGGTCTTATGTAATCCACACGAAGGCCCATGACTATTCCAATTGCCTTTCTACACCGCCATCGGAGGCCCCGTAACGCGATCATGGGAAGCCGATGGTTGCCATGGT